>NC_044510.1:2845316-2915316 GCF_902362185.1 Chanos chanos
AAGTGAAAAACCATTATTGGTTTTGTGCTCTTTTAGGTGCTTTTCTTCTTCCCTCAAATTGTTGAAAAGAGAGAAAAACCTCAAAGTCATACAGCTGTAAAACTTGTATTTACAACACAGCAACCCGACAGTGGTTCAGTGACACAAACACATATGGTTTGGATGATAACTCTTAAAGCATGTGTTGTAAAGACAAAATTTGTCTTTTTTTTTCCAAACTATTCCATATTTGGATTTTCTGTTTTTTGGGGGGGGGGGGGGGGGGGGTTTGCCTTGTCGCCCCCTTTTTTCTCCCAAATTAGTCGGAGCCAATTCCCTAGTATTTCCACTGAGTGCCGCTCGCACAAAACTCCCACGCTGGCCGGAGAGGGAATAGACCACCGCCTCTCTCCACTGATACATGTGGAATTGCTTTTAAATCACGTTTAAAAAAAATTTAACTTTGACTATGGCTGCCACACGTCAATCAAATTTGTGGCGTGGCCAGTTAGCCAACTGATGCCGCTGTGATGAGGAACTAACTAAAAATACCTGTGACTCTTTGACTGTTTGACTAATCAACAATGACTCTATCAGAGTTTGCGTCATTATTCAAAAGTAAGAGGCAATACTCAAACGATCAATCCTCCATAAATTTGAGGATGACGCTGACCTGTAAGCTTGGTACAACAATGTAATATTTGGGGTAGGTAGCGTAACAGAGGATGGCGGTTCTGAAATGATCATTTTCTTGATTTGGTACCGGATTTGGCACAACACTACTACAGGATTTTTTTTTATTAGTATCAATACCTTTATTAAAAGTTGCCGTATTATAAACATCTGCAGGTCATTTGTGTGTATAATCTAAATAAGGTAGTTTTTATGGCCATGTAAATCTGGATGCACTGTGAGGAGGAGGCAGAGCTAAACTCTGGCATACAGAACGAGTGAGACACTGAATCCATGACAGGCAAGAGGGGGGACAAAGAGACACAGTTCATCTAATTTGCCACAGCACCTATTAGATAAACTTCTCAACTGTTCAAGCCTGAAATATGACAGATTTGAATAATGTAATAATGAACTCCCTGATTAGCCCGTTTTGTTTTTGTTTTTTTCATTCTGTCCTTTAATCATGTTTATTCAACAGGCTAGCTAGCTTCTAATGTAACATGTACTGTTGGTATTATGTTAATTTGCCACATACTTATCTGTTTTGCTGTTGTATTGTTTCACTGTTTCCCTGCAGATATTACAATGCTGAAGCTAGTACTGGTACTGAGGTCAAAGTTTTGGTACTGCAGCAACGCTAATTCAGAGTCAGTCAGCAATGAGGAGACAGCACAGACCACATTCAGAGGAAATAGACCTATATCTCTGACTATATTTAATGCACAACAAATCAGCTGTCATCAGTGAACATGCCTGCTTCATATCAATAGCCTTACCTTGAGAACCCATACTAGCAACCAGTCTGTTTTCCCCCACATTCTAAAGTTCATTTATTTATTTATCTTTAGAAAATGTACAAGTGTTGTGGGAGTGGCTTTATAATCTCGACATCACACCATTTGATTTTTGCCAAACGTGGTGCAGGTGTTCCCTGGACAATTTGAAACAACTGGAAAATTCGATAAATATCAGTTGCTAGGTGACACTATCACACCAGAATCTATGAAAATGTTTTTAAATAAAAAAACAGCTTGTCTGATGAATCTGAGGTTTTGCATATGTTGTCTCCTATGGCTGCATTGTTTTTTTTTGTTTGTTTGGTTTTTTTTACATTCATCTAATATTTCACACTGTAGCTCAAAAAGGTCAGGATTAGTGTATTCCTAAAAAGCATTCATCACCACTTGTAACTACATTTCCTTATTTTTCTTCAGCGTTCATTGGATCACTGTTCATGGGATAGCACATCTGTGCACTCAGTAAGAAGCCAGGAGACACAGTTTCCCTGTGATTCAGCTATCAGAGGCTAAACTGCTCTCAATGTCACATTTAAACATGTGAGGGGAGTTGGCGGTACATCGCACTAGCCTGCTAGCCAGTCTCAACACATGTCTGTTTGTCTCACTGTTAGTTCAGGCCAAGACAGGCTCTTAGAAAGCCAGCAGTGCAGCTCTTAACAACCCAGGACACTGAGGTACCTCTCAGTGTGAAGTTTAGCATCTCTCTCATCCTCTGTGTTTAAAAGCCAAGCAAAAATGTCACTAAATGATCACTAAGAGCTGAATCCAAAGGAGTATGTGTTCGAATGGTATTAGATTCACAGTACAGTAACTGATGTGTGTGAAAGGGAACGTGCTAAATGTCTTTTCATGAAGATACCTAAACATACAGCACACAATATGACAACAGAGTGCATATAAATGAATACTCAGACAGATAGAAAGATGAATGGACAGACAGATGGACAGAGAGAGATGGCACTCTCTATGCTGGTATACTGCCATATTGTTTTAGACTGACCGTTATAACTCCCAGGCTGTCCTAACAATCAAGTACGAGAGCCTTTTGCCCAAATGCCAAATGTAACTGTAAAATCCAAAATACTTTTCCATCATTATGGGGACCTGCTTTCTGACAGACCTGCATGATTCATATGTTGTTCTACCTGCTTGGTAGAATCCCCCAGAAGTGCAGTGTGTGTGTATCTGATTTACTGCTCTTAATGGTTTCATGAGGGATGTGTTGCATAATGTTTGGATTTCCCTTATTGTGTTATATGCTTTGTGTTGAAGCCGTGGTAGTTACTAAGAATACGTACTTCCACACGTCTTCGGGATAGGTCCTCAGTTTCTGATAGCCATCAAGATCTTCTGAAGTCACCATAAAAATATACTGCCAGTGTCATCAAAACTATTCATATACGACACGACAGGACGGTAAGTCCCTGATTTTATTTACTTATTTTAAAACTCAAATGCTACACACACCTACATGTATAACTCGTTCATACTTTGCTCAAGGAATCAGTGAACTCTGTCTAAGAGTTCGCTGTCACGCTATGGGCTTGCACTCCGCTAACTCAGTTCCCTCTTTTTTCCGATGTTAACCCCAGATGATAAAGGACGCATGGTGTTGTAACAACGTAGCTGCAGCAGCGAGCGCATGTGCCAAGAAACAGGAACCTGACTGAGTCAAAACACGATTCATTTATGTAGAGGAGTAAACAGTGCCCTGCATGCATCTAATTACTCTCATGCGGAGCAGAGGCACGTTCACTTCGCCAGTGCGCCTGTAAATTAAAAAAAAAAAAGTGTTAAAGTGTATTTACGTCTCGCTCTAATCACTCGGTGAAACGTTTCTATTCGACTCCATTCTTCCACCGTAAATTGACTGTCCACACGCATTTGTTAAGGCATTCACAGACGTACGCTTCTGTGAAAAAAAAAAAGATGAGGCTGAACCGTGGCGTGGGCACCGCTTTGACGTAGCCTACTGTTCAACTAGGCAGCCTCCAGATCCACTCTTAGCTGCACTAGCTGGCTTTAAAGTAGCTCGATTATTTGGGTCAGATAAGTTCCAAACATTTTTGCGAGGGGAACGCCCTCTTTCTCGAACAGATGGTGTACTGCTCTACCGCTGGCTTCTTCCACATCGTTCAGTCACTGAACCAAGAGAGAAAGGTCCGCAAGGAGCTGCATTTAACTGGTGCACGTTTCTTGTTTCTCCGATTTTAATAGGGCCATGAGGGTAAGTGAGCACGGGCAGTTGCAAGTTCACATGACTTCAAGAAGAGAGGGCATGATTTCTCCATTCTAACTAAGAATAGAGTTTTCTTTACTTGGTAATATCGCGAGCAAGCGTAAGTTCGTTTCGGCTTTCAGACCTGCGATACGGTTGAACAGCAATAAGAGAAAAAAAAAATCCTAAACACTACAGCTTGTTGTTTCTATCAGCGCAGTGTCTGAGTCACATTTCATGCATTCCAGATGCCCATGTCAAAGAGGAAGTTTATGAAACGCACACAACAATACGAATTCTTTAGGAATTAAAATTATGGTACCTTGTCTGTGGCAAGTAAGAGTCTGTTCTTAACTGTTTGTACTGCTTCAGAAAGATCCTACAGACTGGAGGAAATTTTGTGGTTGTTCCAATGACCCTTATCAAATCATCAAAAAGTTTATGATCTGTTAAGTTGTGGAAAGTGACTTAGTACATCACTGTTGCGGTGATAGAGAGAGAGAGAGTGTGTGTTCATTTTGGCCCAGTGTAACCTGTGTGTTCCTTATAAAGTCATGTGTTCTGTGTCTGGTTTGTCAGGCCAGAGAACAGTGTGAGTCTCTCCGCTCAGGGACCCATGGGGCCATTGCTAACGTTCCCGCCTCTCCGCGGTCCCAGCTTCTCTCTCTTAATTAGGCTTTCGCATGCGCATGCCACGCCTGTCTCTCCGTAATCATCCTGTTTGCATGGGAGTGTGTCTCTCTCTCTCTCATATACCCCACACCCCCTTCTTAGCACCCTCAACACACCTCCACCAATCTTAAAAAAACAACACCTTCAATTTCTGTTGCGTAGGAGCTCCTCTCCACACACTTTCACTTGTACGTGTTATGCGACAAAAAAATGCTTCGAGTATAAAATTTTGTTTAACGTACCTAGAGAATGGAGTAACATTTGCAAAGAGGAAGACTAGGCCAGGCGACGTGTGTGCGTACATGTGTATGTGTTTGTGTGTATGTGTGTGTGTGAAAGAGACAGGGAGAGGGAGAGAGAGAGAGAGATTTCTTGTTGAAAATGTAGCATTGCAAAACCGTAACACTAAGCGGCATAAACAGCAACCCTGAGCTGTTTCGCTAAATTGAAGTCCTAGAAACATTTCTCTATAGGACAGGTGGTGTAGCTGGGTAGTACAAGAGAGAGCTGCGAAAAAACCCCTGGGATGCTATGAAATTACTGCTTCCTATACTATATTCATGTGTTTTGTGTGAATATCATGCATGAATAGATAATACTCCAAAACATAAACAGCTGTTTGAGCATTTGTCAATTATGTATGAGCATATTAATCTGTAAGGGCCTCATGGGTGTTATTTGTGCAAAGCAGAGTTTATTTATGTATTACTAATTTACAGAATTTCATACTGTAGGCTATCTGTTCAGTCTATGAGTCTTTGCTCTTGTAGTGACTCAGCTGATAACTTACTGAAGCACGTGGAGGCATTCCTATTTTGTTCCAACATATCCTTCATATTTCTTCAATATTGCATTAGGACATTAATGGTTTATGAGAATTACTTTAACGCATTCTCGAATTGCTAAACGCATAGCTGCCGTCCTCAGAATTGGAGGCTGTATCAGAGGGCGGTGGTTAGTGCAAAATCAAACCATTCCTTAGTTTTTATGATGAACCTCCTCCTAATTTTTTTTTTAATTTGCTGAAACGATACATGTGTACAACAAAGTTACAAAAGTGTTGCGCCAAGATAAACTGAATGGAAGTTTGGGGAAGTCCCTGATATTCTAAATGAAAGGGAAAAAAATTCTGAAGGCTAGTATTATTTGTAAGGTTTCTTATTTCCACTGTGTAACTACATTAAGTATATTTTACTCTTAAAATACAGGGTCTCAAGCTTTGCGCCAAATTTTATTTCTAGAATCTGTCTAGCTTCTCCAAATAAGATACTAGGTTATCGCCCCTCTTCTCATAAACTAGGCTACGCCTTATTGAAGAGCGATAGAAGTTGCCACATACTTTCCTTACTTTAAGAGCCCCTAGAAACCATAAAATTAAAGTCCATATTGCTTCGTCTATAATGTTCTCCTACTACTCTAGCTATCATATCTGGTCATTTAAATTTATACAGTAGACCGTTTAAGTTAAAAAGAAAACTTAAGGTGGAAACTGACGTTTCTGTCAAATATAAGACTGTCATAGACGTGCGATCATGAAAAAGACCTGTTTCGGTGGGTTGAATCAATGCTATATATAGCGTGCAGCATACATTTGCCTCTTGAAACAACACATGAAAAAATACACATTAAATTATTTAATATTCATGTAACGATGCTTAAAGTCGTCGTTTCGTGCCTAAATGTCATGTAACTCCGCGACAAATATCTTCAGTCCGAGTGCTTCTCGTTTGATTGTACGTAAGAATTATTGACATTAAGCTGACAGTTTTGCTCTGCGCATGTCAGTTCTGGTATACTATCCAAGGTCTCTTATACCCAACAGTTCAAAGTCTCGCCTGTATTTTTTTTTTTAAATTTGTTGGAGAATACACGGCGGCTATTTAGTGAACAATTCAGCGACTGGATTAATAATCTGCATACTCATTTTCTCAGACGACAGAGGGAAGGAACGTCGTATGAGTATTAGGACTTTTTCATTTTGTCTTGTTTATTTCTTAGTTGGTGTGGACGTGCCCTTCGCCCCCATATTTACGGACTGCTGCGCCATTGAAGTCGTTCGTGCATGTCTTCTATAGCTTTCAGATTTTGTGAGAACTCTGCGTGAGACGACCAACAGAAATTTATCGATAAATTTTCTTTTTTGTAGAAAAAGTTTTCATTTCGAATGCTCTTGGGAAACTAGCCACAAAGTTGCGTTGTGCACTGGAGTTGGATTGTATCCGCCGCTTGTAGCTTAGGTTTCGGTACAGCCTTGTCGAATTTGGTAGTCTAGCCATCTAGCTGAGTAACACTTTATTGTTGTCACATTAACTTTTTAAAGTTTGAACATATTTTTAAGTCGTAGCGTTTACTGGGTTGTAGGCGGACGTAATTTCTCAGCACAGCTACTTGTGATTCGTTGATGTAATCGACATTGGCTCAGAAGTCAGTCAGTCAAAAAAATGAACTTAGCTTCTCTTTTAGCTAGCAAGTGTAAACTAGCGAGACACGCATAGAAGTGTTTAAACTCGGTGTCGAGGTCGTTTAATAGTCACATGCTTCTAAGAAAGTAGAAAAAGTTTTTTTGGTCGTTCTCTGCCTTATGACAGGTTATCTCACTAATATGTCAGGCGAGGTTCTCTCAAGAGGGGCGTTTTCCGTTGTCGTCAAGTTCGCAGTAGTGTAGTTTTCTAGTCTACTCACTCACTGATTTCTAGTCTGCTGGCTAGCGATTTAGGATACTTTTTGCAACGCTCTGCGGTTTATTACAAGATAACGTATGCTATCTTGTAAGAAGTGTTGCTGATACCTGTTTATCCTTGGCTTGGCATGCTGTTTTTGTACGATATTTGGAGTAAACATTTGCAACGTAATATAAACGCTGCCATCTGATTATACTTATTCTTCTTGAGTAAAGGAAGAGCTTTTAGCACGGCGGTCTAACAGTTCAGATCATGCGGGGCAGTAAATAAGGAGTTGTGAACAGCGATTGAGAAGCCCCGTACTGTACAGTTCCACGCAGTGACATTGCCAGACGCACGTCTGTCTAGAAATGAAATATTCTTCAAAATTCTGAATTGTAATACAGGTAAGCTCTATTTTCTTTCATTGTGAAACTCCGTTTAACGCGAGCATGCAGTTTTTCACATGGACTGCGCAGCCTACTGTCCAAGGCTACTGTAGAGCTACTATGAATGCCGTATTTGCTATTTCAACAAAATATTTCTGGATCCACTCAGTGATGTGGCCTTCTCTGATACCGACATTTTACAGAGGAACTAAAGGAGAATATATCAATATCTCTGTTGGCTTTATTCAGTTAATGCTCATATAGGCGGCCGTTGTCAACTGAATTTTCAGGTTATTGTCGTGTTTGTAGAATTTACGCAAACACACGAGCTAAATGCAGTAGCCATTCACAACCAACAGGTTGCACCACTGCAGTACCTCAGTGACATATTCGCTGGATTTCACTGTAGCTACGTGCTCTTAACCCTCATATGTGAACTACCAATGGTTAGCTTCTGTCGACTGCTCCATTTTGTGGGATTTGTTTTTTTGCAGGATTGCGGAGTAGTCCTGTATCTTCGGGACTCGTTAGCTTTAGAAGTGCTCGTCGACAGCAAAGCCGTCTGTAGAATTAAGGGAAAGCTTGCAGGTAGCAGTACAAAGGACACGTAACAGCAAAACTACTAAAGCTGCGCGAGTGACATGTAAAGAATATGGCATATGTCAAGGAACCGCTAACATGAACTCGCAGTACAGCCAAAGAATTTCCCAACGGTAGGTTTTCGTTTTCATATTTGCAACGCTGCTTACTTGTTTGTAAGCATAATTAGCACGACAGTGAAATAACTGCATTTTTTTCTCGGCAAGAATAACAAGTTGGGAATCGTCAGTGTTGAGACGACGTAAACACCAAACTAACATCGAATTCGACATTGACATAGCCTACTTAATGTAAAACTAGCATTCACCACCTAATGCTGAAGTTGAAAGTTAATTTACATATTCCGGCTCTGATACAATGATCTTTTGTCAAAGGCATTCGTCGGACGCTTTCATGAGGGGACGATGCAGTTGACGTTTAATAAGCTAAATAGATTTTTTCTGTATTTGTCGGCGATGTGATGAGATTGACTAATAGACGGTCGAATCTCAGCATTATAATATTGGTGGACTGCATATATCTTCTCCTAGGAGGTGGAAAGACTGCAGTATGGTCCATGACGAACGTTATTCTACATTCGTGGAAGTTTAGCCCCCGAAATATAAATCCACTCAGTTGCAAAGTTTGGTAGTTCATTTTTGTCTATCGTGTATAAACGTCGTATTTGAATATCTTATTACCAGAGCGTTTCTCTGACTGATTTAACGTAATGTGTATCTGCCGTGCTTCGGGTGATTAATGTCTTCAGGTGTTATATAACCATATACTGGTATATAAACCTGTTAACGTTCGATTTCAGGATTTTAAAAACATATGCTGTCACGGAACTAACTGTTTCTCCCCCCCTGCAATATTTCTTTGACAGGATTAAGACATGGATCGAGGACTGAAACGCAGCAATAATCAGGAGGACAGCTTTACTTTTGGTGACCATGCTGATACAGTGGGAGAGAGAGGCTTTCTGAGTGACATTGGTATTTCTGCCACCTCAACAAATGGACTGAGCGTGAGTAACGCCCAGAGAGAGCTTTCTATACCAGGGCACAACTCAACTGGACATGGCCCTCAACAAGCAGATGTGAAGGTGTTTGGTAAACCTTTGAGGATTCAGCACCAACAAAAGCAGATGGATACTCTGGGTGGTATTCCTCTCAAAGAGAACTTCTCTCTCCTGGACGCGAGCATTGCGGACTTGAATCGCGCCAATGCGGCGATGAGCTCAGGAATCGAAACCCCTGAAACGTTCACGTTGAAAACTGAGGAATTCTCACCCTTGGATGATAAAGACAGGCCCACATATTGCCACTTTGGACAACCAGAGAAGGACGAAAGGATCTTAGGAGACACCTCACTGGATATCCTGCAAGACCTGGACTTACCAGGTTCCCTGACAGACCTGAACGAGTTTTACGTGGCTGATGAGACCGCCTTTCTCTCCTCCCTCGCCGTGGACGACGCTTTGCTTGGTGATAGTAACGTGATGAAGGACAACAAGCCTGCCATCAGCGCCAACAACGGCGGAATACTCGGCGCGAACGTGAATGGGACGGGACAGCAGCAGCAGCAACAACAAATGATGGAGCCTGGACCGTCCATGCCCGTCATTAAGACGGAGAAAGACGCTGACTTTATCCAGCTCTCCACGCCAGGTGTCATCAAGCAGGAGGGGGAGAGGAGGAGCTACTGTCAGCTGACTGGGCTCTCTAGCTCCCACGGCGCTCCCATGTCCGTCGGGGGCATGGGTGGGCCGAGCTATCACTACGGGTCTAACTCCCCCTCAGCCATCAGCATGTCCCCGGATCAAAAGCCTGTGTTTGGGCTCTATCCACCACCACCCCCTCTGGATGAGGGATGGAACAGGGGCAGTGGGTTTGGGGACTCTATGGGAATGCAGAGGGCTAGCGAGACAGTGTCTGCTATACCCCCTTTCAGCTACAGCGGGTAAGGGCTCAAGTTTTCTTACATACACTCTCGTGTATCCAGGCAGCTGTTGCCTTACTGAATGTTGGCAGCATGAAGAAGAGGCGTTACCGTTGTTAAAAAAGTCCATGGGTGCTTTAAAACTGAAACGATGAAGCGTAAGCTTAGCAAACGAGTGGAAATTATGCACTTAGTCACACACTCTGACCTTGGTGGAATGAATTTAGCCCGCGATCCCGAGCCAGGATCATGTTTTTATAGCTCGCGCGTGGGGAAGTGTTGTGACAATGTTTTGAAAGTATTCCTCAGTAGACCTCAGATTGCCAAGTTGTGTTTTTCCCTGCGATCACTATAATCTTTCTAACGAATGCGCGCCAAAATGTCTGTAGTGGGTGAACCGTCTCAGGAAAGCCAGTTAGCATGAAATTGGTTGGAAGTCAGTGCTTCCTAACACACAGGCTGCATTAGAGATTAGAGCTGTTTAGCACGTAGCTTGTTGCCCAGTTTCTCGAGCGGTTTTGAGTTTGTCAGTTTGACTTATTGTGCAGGAGGGGCAGTTTCTTAGCGAGGAGGCCACGTGTACGGATCTGCTTTTAGTGCTGTGCCTGCCCCCAGATCTCCAGCACAAACACATGGGCCTCATGGAAGTCCCCTCGTGGTAGCACCGCACGCACGCACACACCAGGGTCTCATTCTCCACACCGGAGATACTGTGCTCCTTTTTGCAGACTTCAGAGTCGGAGCTTTTGGCAGTTTTGGAATTTGCGATCGAAAGTCGGAGGTCTTAGAAATGTGCGTCACAGCACATGAGCGTACACAAAATGCATCAAACATGTGTGTGCGTGTAGCAGGTAGAGCAGGACTGCATGGGATTCTTTGAGTCCTTTAGCAGTCAGAGGACTATGTTATATGACATAGCTGATGTGCAAATATCATATGGGGCTAATGATTAAGCTGTGAGTAATTTTATGTCAGACCAATCAGTCCACAGTAAATTTTTTCAATCAGTTTTCACCAGCTGTTGTGCATGTTTAGAGGACGATGTATGGAGTGGACTGATGAGCCAACAAGGGTATGCAGGTGTTTCAAAGTTCTTTTTCTTTCACAGTTCCAGCTTATGATTAACGTAAAAGGTTTGGTTTTGATTTTTTGGGGCAATTTTTAATTTCCTCTCATTATTCGTGGACAGAGTAACTGTTCGAGATGTTGTGACCAAAAAAAAAAAAAAAGAAAAAATCCACAGATATAAAAGACAAGGTCTAAATAGGCAAAAATGATTTACATTTTAAATAGTACAGAGCGCAGAACCCTATGCTTAGAGGTGTCTGCGTTTTGTACAGCATAAGCCACGAGTAAGATGTAGTCAAAATACAAATGAAAATGAAGATAGTGTAGTGCCTAGATAATTAAGTTTAAGGATCATAAAATGTCTTCACGTGTTAAAATGATCATGGAGTTACCATTTCAGTCCTCTGTCTTAATTAGCTCCAAAATGCCACAGACATTGTGGTTATATAGACACAAAAACATGTGACTGTCTTATTAGGAACAGACTAAAAACTGGTCAGCTCTGTCCTGTGAGTGAGTAGTCAGGCATTTCAATTCACAAACGGATGTCTCAGCAGGTCACCAAAAGGCTATATTTGGGGGGAAAGCGTTGCTGAAATGAGGAAGAGTGAAATGTTTCAGGCAAAAACGTGGTCTGGCCCATCCAGAGCACGTAGATGTCTGCTGGTTTCACTCCCCTCTGAGGTCATGAAGGGGGAGAACAAATGCCCCTTCCGCCCCGACGGTCCCAAATGCCTATGGATTTAAATGGTGATGATCATCGTGAAAATATTGATGCTGTGTGTCACTTGTCACTTGCTCATTCGTACGATTGAAGAAAGTTCAAAGAGTGGCTTTACAGCAGTGACAAACTACCAGTTATGTAGTTTCATGTGTCGCTGTTCCTAGTGGATCTGACAAGACAGCAGTGTTACCTTTATTTTCAGATGGTACTGCCCAATATAGATTTACTGGTTTAAGTTACAGGATGTTGTAAGTAGTTTGGGCAAATATGTGTAATCTGCAATTATATATATATATATATGTGTGTGTGTGTGTGTGTGTGTGTGTGTGTGCGTGTGTGCTGCTGCCAGTTTGTGTCGGTTAAACATTTGCTAGTCAGCATTTTTAGGGTGTGGAGAAAGTCCTCTAACAGGTTTTTCTCTTTGGAGGAATTGCTTCGTAGAATGTTAATAATTTGTCCCTAGACAATGTCGGTTACAGTAAGAACACACTCTTTTAAATGTTTACTTTTTGTTACCTTGCAGACTATGAAAAAGGTGCAGAAAACAGTTTTCACGAGGGAGTTGTCCATGTTGACAATGCTTTACGAAGCAACCCCAGCAGTCTAGCCCACATGTTTTCTTTTTTTTGGGGGGGGGGGGGGGGGGGTGTCAAGAAGAAAAGGCCAGGTCGGCATGAAAAAAGAGCACGTTCTCTAAAAACTAATATGGTACTGTTTGCATGGACTGACAAATCCAGACCGCCATCTGTTTATATCTTTTCTAATTAATGGAAGGGACTTTCACAACATTTTCTTGTCTTTGGTTCGGTTGGTTGCCGCTTAAATAAGCTAAGCTCTGTGTAATTTACATCAGTGTCCCGTGAATTTAGTTCTGTTGAATACTGTCGAAGACAGACTGTTAAACAGCACCTTGTACAATCGCAGTTTCTGTCAGAACATGTAGGCCATTTTGTTTAGTATTTGTCAGAAAAACGTGCGAAGCAAAACCTTTCAATGAATTCTTTCATGCTGTCAAATTGTCAGATGCAGGCTGACGCAGAAAACTCTCTATTGGTATTGTGGTTAATTACAGTGGAAGCGTGTTAGTCATAGTTTCTGGTCTTTCTATGTGTTGCTCTTTACACTGAAGTATTGATCTAAAGAATTATTCACCTCATTTTTATCTTACGTAGCAGACAACACTCAAACGCAAATACTTTTTAAAGCCATTTATTGCACCTTTCCCTGGCTGTGTTATTGTACGGCTTGGATTTCAATCCCAGACTCGTAGAATCCATAGGCTAGTGTTCCATAGTTGTGTTAATTGTGCGAATGCTGGATGCTGGAAAAGGAAGTGGTTGACAGCGGATTGCCGTCTTAACCCCAAGATTAATGTTCCCATATTCGGTTCTTAGATTTATTTCAACTCGTTTTTCCAATCTTGTGAATCAACGTAATGGAATTTCCTGAAGCTGGTCCGTGTTCCAGGAGCCTGCTGATATTGGTCTCCGATGCGTCGTGAATGGAATATCTGATTTGTGACTCCTCTTAGTTGTAGCCTCAGCCCATGTACGAAACTGCCCTGTCTCCTTGCTTCAGTCTTTGGTTGATAAAGAGGTTGTAATCTCTTGATTGGTGATCGGACACTTAGGACTTCCTAAGTAAAAGATGCCAGCGCAAAATGTTCTTCCAACATCTCACTTGCTTCCAACCACAACAGTTAGCAACAGATGGATCCTCCCTTAGTCTGAATATCCCAAAGTAAATGGATTACAACAGAGGTGAGATTATGGTTAGCCCTGAACCCAACCAACCAATCAATGAGAGCTTTCCCCTCTCACAACATCTATGGCTGAAGTGCCCTTGGGCGAGGCACTTAACCCCCAACCCCCCCCCAGGCGCAGGTGTGCCGCCCACTGCTCTCACTCCTGGTGTGTGTATGCTCACTACCGGTGTGTATAGGATGGGTTAAATGCAGAGGTTAAATTCACTACCCACTGCTCACAGTGTGTCAGTGCGAATGATCACAGAGATGCCAAAAAAAAAAAATTCGAAATCATATATCTACCAATCTTTTTCCTTCTTTCTTCTTTTGTTTGTTTTGCAAAGAAACTGAGAAGGTTAACTATCACCACAGATGACATACCACAAGCAGTCAGAGCGAAAGAATGAAGTCAACATTGTCAGAATGAATGGGAACAGGTAATCTCCCATTCACTGCACTGCAGGAGGCCTCAACCGGGTTGGCTATGGTTCCTTTGACAAAGGAACCTCTCTATATTTTAAGTCTTGAATTGCGATGCCATTACTAAAAAAGATTCTTTTTCTTTAAATGGTTTAGTAAAGCTTAGACCTTGTTGCTTCTTACTCTGAGGTACCTTCAAGTTTCAAGCTGGAATCTTTCAGTCAGTTATCATAAAATAATGATATGAAGACACCATAAACTGTAGTTTTGTTGAACTTGTGTGGGGTTGCTAAAGTACAGACAAGTCATGGCTTTGCTATGCCTCCTAAAGATCATGGGAGGTTTCTCTTTTACTCATGCGTTCATTATTTTTCTTTTGCTTTTGACGCCTCTGGAACCGAATCTTAAAACAAAAAGCTATCTAACCACAAGCTTCAACAAACAACTCTGTGAATCAGAAGCAGAGTTAAGCCTGTAAGTCTGACGAGAACTTTGGAAAGACCGAAAGCAGACGACAAAAACCTCTGAGGATGTTGTGGATGACGTTAACCTGTTGGAATTTTGGAGCTGTTAACTGGACCCCCAGCAGATTCCACTACACTGTCTTCACCCCACACCCCAAACACACAACATGACCTGCCGTCTTCATGACATTTCCTGATCGTTCATTATGGGCTTTAGACTTGTGTTATCGAAACATTCCCATTACAATAACGGAGCGCCCGGGGTCGTGTGTTGGGATTTAACTCGGTTTGCACACGTACGTTGGACGTGTGAGGTTGTTTGAGTTACACCCCCTCGGGGAGTATTTATAGTATCAGTTATTGAATCTGGCTCTTGCCAAGTGATTACAGTTAATCACACTCAGTGGCTGTGAACTTCACATGTCGCCGATTTACTCCTTAAAGAAAGTGAACAATTACGTAAAGCGAAGAAGAAGAAAAAAAAATCCCCTTTCCATCTCAAAATATTTACATGCGACCTGCTGTTCATGAGGACCAACCTACTCACAGGGGACCGTCAGTCGTCTGGCTTCATATATGACAAACAACTGCCCTGATGTATTGCCTCTGCTCACTTCAGTCCCATAAACCCACGTTTGTTTGTCTCTTACGACCAAGCTGTTCATGGTTACACTGTCCATTGTGTTAGTCAGTTTTTGCTGTGTAGAGGACATTGACTGACTGTATTCAAGAAACTTTTTGGCTTCACAGCCCTTGTATAATTGTGTAATAAATTATATGGGAACAGGGCGGATAGGTTGTGGTGTTGTTGATCTATTACATATTGTCAGGATATTAGATGAGTGTTTTTTTTTTTAAAGAAGTATCACGCATGACTTGATCTGTGCTGTGGAAGGACCACAGTCGGATGCCTCTCGTCACTTCAGCTGGTTACACTGCATTGTCTCTCAGACAGCATTGTGTGGAAGTGCTATGTTCTAAAGTATTTCTGAGAGATTTCTTCAGAAGCATTTCATATTTCCACATGTCAAACCTGAAATCCATATTGACGTATGTGACTGTGCATTGATGTCAGCACAGACACACATCATGTTTCAGGGACTAGTAACTAATAGTACAGATACTACTGCTGCTACTACTACTACTACTACTACTAATAATAATAATAATAATAACTGCTAGTAATAATATTTATCTCGGTGCATTTATGGAGCAGTTGTGAGAAACATTCCTGCTGTTATCAGTAACTATGTGGGGAACATTGAATCATTGTCAGCCACAGTAATGGAGCTAAAACTAAAACGCCACCTCTCCGCTGGATTTGAAGACTGCTGGCTTTTCGTTGCTCGGTCTGAAACATGCTGACTTGCCCTGTTATAATGGGGGTTAAAATGCAGCAGATGACATATCGGTTTCTGCTCTTGGGCCTGTATTATGTTAGCCTCTTAAAGACCTTTTCTGGCAAACGAGAACTCTTTTTCCCGAGACCAGACTCAGCCAAGCACAGAATCAGGCCATACAAACAACTGTAACTCAGCTCACTCCGCAGCCTGCTCTATAAAGCTCTGCTTTTCTGCTTAGGCTTCAAGTAGACTTTACAGTCCTTATCCTCTGGAACAAAAAAAAAAGAAAGAAAGAAACAAAGAAAGAAAGAATTGAGAAAAGAAATGTATGAGAGATTTTATTCCACTCAAAGCCGGATAAGACAATCCTTGCCTTTTTTTTTTCTTTTTGTATAAGAGTCTGAAGAACAGAATCTCAGCTAAGAGATGCTTATCAGTTGTTTTTCTGGTGTGTGTATATGTGTGTGTGTGTGTGTGGTGTCTTGGAAAGCGTTGATGGACGTGTAACATTCATCTTGGAGAGAGAGGCTTTGTGCAACGTGACGACAGGCAAAAGAAAGTGCCGGTGCCGAGAGATGTGAAATGCACACGTTTCTGATTCTCATCGTGGGTCCAGTG
Organism: Chanos chanos; assembly: GCF_902362185.1. Classification (NCBI taxonomy): domain Eukaryota; kingdom Metazoa; phylum Chordata; class Actinopteri; order Gonorynchiformes; family Chanidae; genus Chanos; species Chanos chanos. The sequence goes on from NC_044510.1 coordinate 2,861,611, forward strand.
ATCGGTAGTTAACCGGAGCTGCTCTCTGCTGTACTGTTTCATTTTCTCCCAGCCGTGTCTTTGCTGCGCTCTCTGTGGGTTTTGACAGCAGAACGAATTGAGTATCCAAAATATAAGGGGTTTGGATGGTTATTGGGTTGGACGGTTTTGCTGAAAGTAAAATAAAGTGTAATAAATTGCATGTTACAACCAGCATAAACTGCTCTGATGAGATAAACGTTGGTTTGGGGGAAAAAAAAAAAAAAAAAGAAGAAGAGGAGGAAGAAGAAGAGGAGAACTTTTACACTGTAGTTTCCAGCTGAGATTTTTCTTCTCTTGCGTCTGTTTTCTGAGGTGGGAGCTCTTGGCCTGTTTTTCTGGCTCCCACAAAGGCATGTCTGCCCTCCCTCGAATCTGATTGGTGGAACAGTAGCAGAGCGGTACTGTAAGTAGGCTGGCTGCCAGATGAACCAAAGTTGCAGTTTCACCCTGAGGCCCTGAGAATTCCTCCCTTGCTCAGTTGTTGTTTTGTTTTTTTTTTGGTTTTTAAAGGGATGCCTATGAGCTATTAGTGTCCTTAAGGATAAAGATTGTGTTTATGAAAAGGTAACATGCCTCTTGTATTTTTTTTTTTTTTTTTGGTACGTTTCTTCTTTTCTCTTTTCAAACTGTTTGAAACTGTGAAGGTGCAAAGCGTCTATAAAAACGGCCCTGAGGTTTCCTATACTTTTCCTGTGCGAGCCAGGAAAAGCTCTTGTGTCAGCCTGCATTTTTGGACTGTGATGTTCTCATCTACTTTAAGTGAAGAGACAAGCAGTAAGAATCCTGAGGTAGAGGCAGAATCTCCCACACACAGGGCATGTTGTAATATGTGTGTAAAAGTCGGCCAGGCCTTCCATTTCTGTTTTTGGTTTGTTTTGTTTTTTTTGATTGCACAGTTCCTTTTCCTTTAGCGCTGATTCAGCCTCTCTGTCACCTCTTCCTCTCAGTGACAGCGTACCATCATTGTGTGGAAGGGCAATTTTTGAGGCATTCTGATTTTGGAAACGCACTGAAGTGAAATTATAATTCAGTGAAGGTGAGAACGAAAATATTTATTTATTTATTTATTTATTTATTTTTGGAAGTGGTGCCCGGCTGCATTTTCAGTCAGTTTCTCAGAGGTTTAGCCATTTTTGTGCTGGATGCCAAATGAATAATTTGCTAATATTGTTATTTTTATTCTGATTTGGAAAGACAATGCTTACAAAATGCCAGACATTATAAACATGACAAATGGACTCACATACAGTAACCAGTCTCGGGTAGGTTTCTTTTTTTTTTTTTTTCTAACAGTGTTAACAGGCACTGTCAGGGAAAATTGCTTAGGTCACTCTGCCTGTCAGTATTACCCAAATAGAATTAGACAGTCCCAACAAATGACAGGATAATGTTCTTGGCATCGGTCCTAAAGGCGTGTATCCTCTCGTTGCCGCGTTCCCTCCGAGCTTGCTCCTGTTCGTTAGCTAGTTAGCGGCGTGGATTGCGAGCTTAGACCGCAGCGTAGAGAGACGCGCCCGCCAAACGGGAGGTCGCGTCTGATCAGCTGCCAGGTGGTTCTTTGGATAAAACCAGAGACTTAAAAACGTTGAGTATTAGTAAACGTTAAAGTACCGTGCACAGTCTTAAAGTTCTGCTGACGTCGCTAACGAGAGAGAGGGTCTACTGGCGCATGACTGGTTTCTCTGTTTCAGTGTGGACTTCAGAGACCAGACCAGTGACCGAGGCTGGTTCTTTTCCCTTTGTTTGTTTTTTTGTTTGTTTTATTAAAATTGTTACTCCTGCAGTCTAATACAACATTTAATAAATGAAAGCATCTGTAATGGGGCTAATAAAACACAGAACACATCTTAAAAGATCTTAACTGTGATAACTCAGAATTACTGTAATTGTTTTTTTTTTTCATTTGTGTTTGGATGTATATTTTTTTTCTCGTCTATTTTTTTTAAATCAGTTGAGACCCTGGTGGTTTTTTTTAAAAGCCTATATATGTGTATGTGTACACACACACAAACACATGCAAACATACGTATGTATATATGTATGTAAAGAATTTACATAATTTCTGTGATTGGTATCACATGACTGGTGACTTAACGGTCAGTATGATTCTGATTTGCAGTGGCTGTGTAGTTTTGGGGCTTGCAGTGCAGTGGAAACCGCTTGTTTCTCATGCAGATTACCATCTAATCGTGCATTTCTCAGTTTTTAACAGAACTGAAAATAAACTGTACGCTACCGATACCGAACTGGCAGCGGAGTTTGAAACCAAATTTACCCATAAAATATTCTGAGGAACACCAAGTTTCACTGCTGCATGGCTTGTGTTTGGCAGTTTGTCGCGAGCTGCGTTTGTCATTGAGAGAAAATGACTTTCTCATCTCCATCATGATTTCTGTGCACACAGTATTAGCCTCAGGTGGCTAGCTGGAGGCAGATGGGTTATTGTGAGGCAAAGAAAAAAAAAAAGAAGAAAGAAAGAATTACTGTAGTTTGAATTTTTTTCCCATATGTTGTCATGTGTAATAAGACCCAAAGTGAACACTCTAAATGGACTACTTGATTACTGTAGGGGACTTATACAATACTGTACTTGTATAGAAATGATTCGGTCCCAAGCTTTTTGATCCATATAAGCGGTTGATCACTATAACCGTGATCAGCGTAAGTGGTTTCCACTGAATGCGACGTACGTTCTGGTGGTTGTCCAGGACGTGATGGAAGCATGAGGCATGCACCAAGGTCACATGACCTTTTCCTCTGCTTTAACCATGACACGGACTAAAACCCACATCATGGAAATGAAGTTAAGCCCGCTTAATGAAAAATGCTCAACTTTTGCACAATCCGCCGTGTTTCCACGTTTGATTTCAATTAAAATGTCCCCGCAGGACTGGATTTTTCCCCGGCGTGTTTACTTCTCCGTATTAAACATGCCAGCTTATGCTCGCTGCCTCAGGGGAAATGAATAGGATATGTGTAAAATAAATGCGGTCATGTCTGACACAGAGCCCGCTGTTTACATGGGATTAATAAGCTGTTTTACTGTAGCGGCCGAAACACACTGTCTTTCGGTCATTGTCCTTTCAAACACCGTAGAGGTTCCTTACCCTGCTCATGTAAGACGAGACTGTCGGTAAAAAAAAAAAAAAAAAAAAAAAGGCGATGTTTTGACAAGCGAAAACTCATTGAAGTTAAAATGGGCTACAGTATTGTTGTACTTTGTATTTTTGTTATCCTGTTTTCAAATAAAAAAAAAAGAAAACAAACAAACAAAAAAAAATGGGCTACAGGCCAGAGATCAGTCTGATGTTTTGTTTTTGAACAGTATATATCATACATTTCTAATGGAGTCCGTGTTGTTAATGCATACAAATGTTATGTAATGATGAGTGGTGCTGATTTGCTTTTGTTTGTTTGTGTTATATTTAACTTGCGTCCTGTTGCATTTCAGTTTGCCTGTGGGTTACAATGTAGCATTTCCTTTATTTTGATTTTTTTTTCGCTTCCCGAATGATTGGTGTATCAAAAGCGAGCTTATACCGTGTAATGGTTGGTGTTACACAAACTTTATTTAGCTACTTCAAATAATATTTTCATGAATAATGAAGCCAGAATCAAAAGAAAGAAATGGTATTTTGTGTTCCAGGCATATTGTCTCGTCTTCATCTCTCTGTTCCTGTCTTTTCTGCTCTGTGTTTTTTTTTTTTTTTTCCTGTAACTGAAATGGCCGGTGATTTGACGACTTCTGCTCTGTACGTGGTAAGATTGGAAAGTGATTTTTAGTGCGCAGTAGGTTGTTGTCAGGGTGGTGTTACGTTTTAGACACAATAGAGTTGTGAGCTGAATGCATGTTACTGGTGTAAAAAAAAAAAAAAAAAAAAACCTAGTGGGAAAACATCCCTGGAGATTCATCTCTCTCAGGCGTGTTGATTTCATCAATAAATAACGAGCTGTAAAGCAGCGTCAGACCGCGACTAGTCACCACGCTTGGTCGTCTCTCCGTCAGTAACAAAGCCGTAGGCCTTTTCACTTTCAGCAGCACGTCCAGAGTACAGCGGGAATTATTGATTCCAACTTCAGTCCCCACTTCACCATTGGTTGCTATGGAGTACTGCTTAGGTTTTTGTGGTGTGTGTGTGTGTGTGTGTGTGTGTGTTGGGCCATGTGCTGTGTGTGTTTTTTTTTTTCCCCCCACTGACAACGTACTTTCAGTGTGTTTGTTTGTTGTTGCACCCACCCCACCCCAAGCGTCTCTTGTTGTTATTATTCACAAACAGACAACAGATATCAATGCAAACTGGGCAGCTGCCTTCCCGGTTGCTCAGCTGAAAGTGGGCGTGTGCATGCGACGTGATGTATCGCCACGGCGATAAGCTGGGGGAAAGGCAGCGGCCAAGACTTGAAAAACTGTGCTGGACTAAGCATTCAAAGTCCACTGGAATGCAATGAAATATTGATGCTTCACTGTGCATATTTCAGCAGCTCTGTGTTAGCAGTTACCCTAAAGACAGAGCAATTCCACTCATTTTTAGGCCTTTGTTACTTGAGAGGGGTAAATGAAAATTGGGTTGGGGGGCGGGGGGATGTGTGTCAAACCCGATGTTTATGTTCAGGTGCGTTTTACCTTACTCTTAATCTGCACTGTGTGACTCTCACAACTGTCTCACAATCAGCACTTCAAAGGGGAAAGAAGAAGTCGATAAAAAAAAAAAAAAAAAGATGTGTGTCGTTGTGGTCTGTTCGTTTCCAAATCTCTCTGAAATGTGAGACAAACAAGTGGTATTACTTTGGGTGAGAATGTTGCTCAAAGAGAACAGTTTCCGTATTTCTATCGCGGCTTTGGTTTGCGAGGCCGGACAGGAGCGGGGAAAGGTGTCGATCGTTTATCAAGACACAATTAACCATTTTAGCAACAACAAAAAAAAAAGGCTACAGATTAGAACTCGAGATGAGAGATGAGCAGTGATGCGGCGTGTGTGAACAGATAGACGAGGCAAGTTGTTGGGGCATTTCTTATCCGTCATCTGGACCATCTCTTACCTATTGGCATTACCTATCTCCGTCCTATGTCTCTCCCTCCCCCACAATATTGTTAAGCGTCAGATCTCAAAATCTGTTACTCCAAGTTTGTTTTTGCCTGTGTGTGTGTGTGTGTGTGTGTGTGTGTGAGCGTGCGCGTGCGCGCGTACATGCGTGTGAGTGCGTGTGTGTGTGTGTGTGTGTGTGTGTGCATGAGAGAGAGAGGGAGAAAGAGAGACAGAGACAGGGATGGAGTTTGAGAGACACTGTTTGACTACGCACGTTTTCGCGTTTCCCCTCACCAAATCTAGTGGACCTAGTCTAAAGTTTAACGTCTTAATGGACCTAGCCTAAAGCTTATCGTCTTAATGGACCTAAAGTTTATTGTCTTAATGGACCTAGTCTAAAGTTTAACGTCTTAGTGGACCTAGTCTAAAGTTTAACGTCTTAACGGACCTAAAGTTTATCGTCTTAACATACCTAAAGTTTATCATCTTAACAGACTTAAAGTTTATCGTCTTAACAGACCTAAAGTTTATTGTCTTAACGGACCTAAAGTTTAACGTCTTAATGGACCTAAAGTTTAACGTCTTAATGGACCTAAAGTTTATCGTCTTACTGGACCTAAAGTTTAACGTCTTAATGGACCTAAAGTTTAACGTCTTAATGGACCTAAAGTTTATCGTCTTAGTGGACCTAGTCTAAAGTTTAACGTCTTAGTGGACCTAGTCTAAAGTTTAACGTCTTAGTGGACCTAAAGTTTATCGTCTTAATGGACCTAAAGTTTATCGTCTTACTGGACCTAGTCTAAAGTTTAACGTCTTAATGGACGTAAAGTTTAACGTCTTAGTGGACCTAGTCTAAAGTTTAACGTCTTAATGGACCTAGTCTAAAGTTTATCGTCTTAATGGACCTTAAGTTTAACGTCTTAGTGGACCTAGTCTAAAGTTTATCGTCTTAATGGACCTAAAGTTTATCGTCTTAATGGACCTAAAGTTTATCGTCTTAGTGGACCTAGTCTAAAGTTTAATGTCTTAATGGACCTGAAGTTTATCGTCTTAATGGACCTGAAGTTTATCGTCTTAATGGACCTAGTCTAAAGTTTATCGTCTTAATGGACCTAAAGTTTATCGTCTTAATGGACCTAAAGTTTATCGTCTTACTGGACCTAAAGTTTATCGTCTTAGTGGACCTAGTCTAAAGTTTAATGTCTTAATGGACCTGAAGTTTATCGTCTTAATGGACCTAAAGTTTAACGTCTTAATGGACCTTAAGTTTATCATCTTAATCGACCTAAAGTTTATCGTCTTAATGGACCTGAAGTTTATCGTCTTAATCGACCTAAAGTTTATCGTCTTACTGGAACTAAAGTTTATCGTCTTAATGGACCTAAAGTTTATCGTCTTAATGGACCTAGTCTAAAGTTTATCGTCTTACTGGACCTAAAGTTTATCGTCTTACTGGACCTAGTCTAAACAGACTAAAATTAGATGTGTGTGAGCTGTCAAATGTAAACGTGTGTAAAACATGGGCCAATAGGAAGTATTGCAAAATTCAGCCCAAGCAGCCACAATTTTTTTTTTTTTCAGCAAAAAGGTTGATAACACAACAACAGTAACTATGACGCTGTCACTGCGCTGAACCAGTGTTGTCTGTTGAAAAAAATCACGTGATCCACTATTCAGCACAAAGGGTCCATTTTTTCTGCAAAAAAAAAAAAAATGTCGAGTGAGCATGCAAGTAGGTAGATAGATAGGTGAAGTTAGCTAGCAACATACGCAAAGCATGAAGCCTATTAGTCATTATTTCAAAAGACTGAATGCGACAGAAACTGAAATTTCGACTTTTTGTATTCAAATAAGTTAAATCATTTTGCTTGTAAGTGTCTTTTTGTATCCCTCTATTAAGAAAAAACACATTATTTCATAAATCTAATGGAGGTAGTCTAAGGTTTACTGTTCTCATGGCCCTAGTCTAAGGTTTACTGTTCTCATGGACCTAGCCTAAGGTTTGCTGTTCTCATGGCCCTAGTCTAAGGTTTACTGTTCTCATGGACCTAGCCTAAGGTTTACTGTTCTCATGGACCCAGTCTAAAGTTTACTGTTCTCATGGACCCAGTCTAAGGTTTACTGTTCTCATGAAGGTAGTCTAAAGTTCACTGTTCTCATGGACCTAGCCTAAGGTTTACTGGAAGATTAATGAAGAATCTGAGTAAAGCAGGGAAATGACACTATGAGTGTCTTCATTATGCATAATCACATCATTGCACATGAGGTTTCTGAAATTAAACGTGTTTCAAGGCCAAATGTGTTAATGGAACTAATTCATGTTTCTGAATGATTCAGTGAAGCTTTTGCCTCTGCCCATAGGCGTCCTCTTCAGCCAAAGCAAACCAGAGGGACGAGTAGACAGGGATGTGAAAGGATGTGACTGAATTATGCAGATAAACAACAGAGCTCTCCAGGACTTTCTTTATTTATTTAGTTTTATCTTTTCCCGGAAATAAGAGGATTTGGATGTTTTCTTGATGCTCTGAGGCTTGTCAGACAGTTCAGACACACTGACCCTACACACAGTATCAAAAATCTGTCTCTAACACAATGCACTCTAATAGACATCTCTGCTGCACAGCACATGCTAGAGGTTTCACTTACCACTGTGGACATAGGTGCCATTCAGTCTGCTGAATTAGAGGTGTGTGTGTGTGTGTGTGTGTGTGTGTGTGTGTTAGAGGGGCAGTATTGTGTGGATGATAAATATGGTGTTATATCAAAACTTGCTAATCACATGTAAATTACTCAGCCTTACTAATATGGGCCTGGTGTTCTTGGCATGACCAGTTTTGTTTTCATTATGTTCTAACGCAATATTTTCACTCCTCTGTTTTACATCACTCTGACACACACTTCTTATCAATAGAGATGAATTATAAGGTCGTAAAGGAGGAAGTGTGTTAACCGTACGGGATTAAGTTTCCTAAAATCACACACGCAACATCGTAAATTCCACCTCAAGATAATCGTAGAATTTATGAGTGTTTTTCCAAAACCTTGTGCAACCGGTGTGGCACGTTGCGGTCATCTCTAATTAACGTGCTTCCTGACATGTTTGTTGATCACACCCTTGATTACAGACTGTGACAGCGAAAACACACTATATCAAACTCATGTTGTAAAATCATCCCACGGTTTTCGAGCTACCTTGGACAATGTGTCCTAAGAGAGAGTGTCATTAAGTTTTTTATTGTTCAGGGGGCGACGTTCCTGGCACTGATATGGATGACCTTCCAGAATGTTCCCTGGCCTTCCCCTGTCTGGTCTAGACTTGTTGAGTTTGGTTAAATCAGTGCCTATCTTTCTCCTCCTTAGCTTCTACCTCTCAAGCTCAAACTCCTCTCTCTCAATGTACGTATGCTCCTGACTGCAGGAGATCTCTCAGGCAGGCTCCTTTGAGTAGGACCTCCCTGAGAATGGAGTCAGAGGAGAACTTGGACTCAAGAACCTTGAGCAGAATGAGAGTTGGTCCAATAATGGATTATCTTACAAGCACAAGAGAAGAATGACTTGGACTGGATGGTGAAGCTGCGGTTTCTACCACCCTGAAAAAAAAAGAAACTGATCTTGTAAAAAACAAAAAAAAAAACCCCAACTAAACTGCAGTAACTAAAGTAAATCAAATGAGCTTTGAAACCTTTTTTCACTGCTACCCAGTTTTTTTCTAGGGTTATCAGGCTCTTCAGACAGAAACCAAAATGCACTCCCAAACACCCTTTTTTTTTTTTTTTTGGTTTTGTTTTTTTCTTTCGCACTGTCCCCGTCTCATTTCTTCCTTTGACCCGGTTTCGCTCGCCAAGGCGCAGTAGGCGTTCGTGATCTCTAGCCGTAATAGTGGGCGGACGTAAACTCCGCTTACAGATGTGTGATGCATACAGTGTATCGCCAACTCCGTGGCTTATGGCCAACGTACCAACGCACATGCCGTCTCGTTTTCTGCTTGTGTGTGTTTGTGTGTGTGTGTGTGTGTGTGTTGAGGCATGCGTGGGAATTGTGTTACGAACGGAGAAGACCTTTCGCCCTGGTGGTGGGTCACAGTTATGTCGTGTTGGTAATAATGACTTTGTTGTTGAGGCGAACCTGGCCCGACACTGTCAGCAGGTGGACGACTGCTTCCACTCCGTCAGTGCTTATAATGGACAGGTCAGTCGAGGCCATAGACTTCCTGCTTTTTTACTGGGCTTCCTGAAGGCATGCCAGGTGTCTCCATGGCAACTCTTCCGTCCCTCACATAGTGTTTATGTAACGATAAAGGCAGTGATGTACAAATGAGATGCTTTATTAATGGAAGACGCATGCTAATTATAGAGAGTGACATGTTTTTGTATCTTAAATATGGAAGGGTGCAGATGGTTGTTGGAGATTAACGTTCTTTTAATGCTCAGGTTTTAACAAGGTGTTGATTCCAAATGTTGAAATCCCGCTGAATACATATGTGCATAATTTCAGTAAAACGTGTGAGTGAAAACATAAATATATGTGTTCAGTGACAGACAGCGTGTTAAATGATTTGTCTTTTAAGTATCGACTCAGAGCGGTTGGGGGGGGGGGGGGTGGGGGTGGGGGGAAACCTCATCACAAACTGAAGCGCCTCAACTTTCATGTTAGTTCTGACTAGGGAACCTTTGACAGTCACAGGTTTAGTCTGAAGGCTTGGTTTGGTAACTCACAGGATGTTGATTGTAGTTCCGTCCACAGTCTTCCACTCCCCTTTGGGTGCACTTTATTTTATTTTAACCGTGGCGAGGATCCAGGAATTTGCAAATTGCTGCCTTCTCCGTTCAGACATGTCATTGTTGTCACTGAGTCAGTGGTTTCCTATATGCATATTTTACCTGTTATAACTTCTGGCTGCGCGACCCAGGGAGAGATCACTCACAGCTAGTCTTGACAGAGTCAGTATCTAACACTCTAACCCTGCCCTGAGCTCCCCCAATCGCCTTATACCTATTTTAAATTCTGTCCTAGTCTAAAGCCTAGCCTAGCTCTTTTTTAAGAGTGTTGTTATTGAGTTTTTATTATTTCTTTGTTTTTTGTTGCTTGGTTGTTGTTTTTTTTTGGTTTTGAACGTTGTATTATTCTTCCAAGTAGCATTTTGAGTCTGCCCAACATGTCTGTCAGGGGTGTGTATGTGAAACTAGACCTTTAGTTTTCTCTCCTTTTCTGTCCTCAGAATTAAAAGGAGGAAGAGATGTTTGACCTGAGGTGCTTTTCTCTCTCTCTCTCTCTCTTTTTTTTTTTTTTTTTTTTGTAGGACCATGTTGAACAACCATTGTGTTTCCACCAGTTTAGTTCTGGCTAAATGAGGGCTAATCAGATAAGAGAGAGGCAGAAACAGGCCAATGTGCCTTAGCTTCCCGCTCATCTGTCTGCGTTAGCACTCAAGAGGTGTCACAAGCTAATTGAATCTGCAGGAGAAAATCAAAGTTCCCCACACCCCAGCAACACTGATACGTGTTATTACTCCACCCCTCACCCTCACCTAACACCCACCCCCAGTGCCACCGTCCCTACTGATGACAGTCATTGCCTACCTTCTCTTCTCTTTCTTTACTCTGTCTCTAAGCTGCAGTGTCTGTTTCTCTCTCTCTCTCTCTTTTTTTTTTTTTTTTTTTTTTTTTTGGGTCGTTGTCGTCATGGCAGGGTATGAACAAATGCCACATCAGTCAGGCTGTGCACCCCTGCTGCTGTCTGCAGGTTTAACCCATGCTAGACTACACCCCTGCCACACACGCTGCTTTCACAAATACCCAAGCTCTCGGAGGGAAACGGGAGACGTCTTAACGCGCTTCTTCCGTCTCTCGCGCAGACTGACGAGGAGTACATGTCGTGTGTTGGACGTTTTTGCAGGTTCTTTATGATTGGCTCGTTGTGTCTTTGGCTCCGCCTTGACATTCTGCTCCGTGCTGCAGTGTACATATCTGTCCAGCTGACCACGCTGTGCAAAAGGAGGCTGACACACGTTTGACAAGGGGTCTGAGCTGGCCCTTGCTCTTCTCTCACGCCTCACAGTCTGTCTGTTCCCTCCTAAGGTAGGAACCTCGTGGTCCCTGTGGAAAGCAGGAACCTCATGGTCCCTACAGAAGGCAGGAACCTCATGGTCCCTGTGGGAGCCTGGAACCTCTCTCTGTTTCTTTCCATGGGCACTGGGTTAATCCAGGTGCACTGGAATGTGCAAATTATTTTTCAGGTACTGACTACATGCTAAACCAAGTCTTGTTTCTCAGAAACAAGTGATGAATGTGGTAAAAAAACAAAACAAAAAAAAAAAACAACCAATGTCAAAGCAGAACTAAAAATCTGTCCAAGGGGAAAATAAATAAGTAAATAAATAAACAAGAGGCAGCAGTTAACGCTAGTGTTTATAAAGCAGAGAATATATTCTGTTGTAATTTTTTTTTTTTTTTTAAATACATTTTCTCATTGTAGTTGAGCTCTCAGTGTTGGCTTACCTGACCAGATTTGAATGTTTTTATTGTTTGGTTTGTCCTTTTCCTTCCTTCTTGTGTTTGATCTCTCTGGTTAGTTCTCTTAGCAAGTTACTAAGCAAAAGAAAAACAAATTTCATTTTATATTCAGCTATCAAAAAAACCCCCAAAAAAACCCAACAGCAACAAAAGAAGAGGTTTAGCAGGTCGTGAGGATGCTTGTCAGAATCAGTATATCATTAGATTCTATGACCTTTTGTTTGCAGTTACGTAGACCAAGTACAGTTGCTTGGTGAGCTAGCCTGCTTCATTTCCTTTTCATATAGCTGTATAAGCGGAAATCACTTGATTGGTCAGTAATTCTGAGAGAGGATCGTGTATATGAAGGCGTAAGAGTAAGGGCTTTCCGCGGCTAAGGCTTTCGCATTTCGCTCTTTTAATTTCAGCCTCCCACAGCTCTCTGTGTATGTGTATGTGTGTGTCTGTTTCAAACATGTTCCCACCCTCTCCTCGGTCATATCCTGTATGGTCTACCACTTATTTTGTACTTTTGCACAATGCAGTGTGTTTTTGTTTGTTTGTTTGTTTGTTTAAGATGCTTTACACGTCAAAGCGTCTTCACCTGATGGCCCACATTTGTCTCTTTCTCCCCTACCAATATATGACCCACTGCTGTGAGGGAGCAGATGTAAGAGCTGAGATATGACAGTTGGACCAGTCATAGCAGAATTTCAGAATCGCGTTAACCGCATTTCTGCATTGACAGCAGTCAAAAGGCAAGTGAAAGTCATCTTATGATGCAACGCTCTCAGTCGATGCCTAGATAAACCAGCCAAATCATAAGTGATGAGAGAGGACAGGCAGAGCATTGAGCGCCGTTGCCTGGGTGACGTTACCTTTAAAACAGTATTGTCCTAAAGTACCTGTGACCGCGCAGGGGGACGGACGGTAGCGTCTCCAAATTCCTGAACACGAATGTCTAAAATAACGTTAACGAAAGCCCTTTTCGTTCAACCGCAGATCAGTGCCATTTTTTCGCAATGGCTTCCCCTGTTTGTTTGGCGTCATCTCGCCTTCTCGAACCATTGTCTGATGGCTGGTGTCTGTGGAATGTGTCCGTTAAACGTAGGTAAGCGACGCGGTCGAGACAGCAGAGGGTTGACTTTATAAAGGACACTGTTGTATGTTTCTATTAATCGTGCTCTTAGGAAACGCTGACAAGTGGAAGAATAGAGCGATATTAAGCTACAAAAGCGGCCTATTTTCTCACTGAATGAAAGTCCAGACCTTCTGTTGGCAGCGCCATTGGAAATTGGCTTTAATGAGAATCCAGGCTAGGGTGTTCAGTTAATCGCCCGTTATTGCATTATGGTGAAAAAGTGTGAAAGTGTGAAAATAACCACGTAAAAGCCTGAAGCTTTGACACAGATCAACAGTGTTACTCAGCTCACGTTGGGCAGTCGAGACAAGATACCTCTCTCGCAGTTTTGGACGCTTTAGCTCTTGTTATTGGCTAGTATGAATGAAGCTAAGCAATCCGTTGCAGCATTGCTCAAAAGGGGATTTCTGCGTCCTTTTCTTTTTATTTTTTTCCCTCCAAACACAGATTCAGTGTACAGTCACAGCCCTGTGTCGGCTCATAGGATCACATGAGCATGGAAACAAGGGTGGCTTTATAACGCATGGCTCCTCATCAACAACAAACCCCCTCCCAACCCCTGTACCCGCAAAAAAAAAAAAAAAAAAAGCCTTCATCAAACCCAGAAAAAGCACACATTCCACACTCATGGGCACACGCAAGTGTGTGAGTGTGTCGTAGCCTGTGTGTGATTGTGAGCGTGTTTTGTGTTTGTGTGTGTGTGTGTGTGATTGTGAGCGTGTTGTAGCGTGTGTGTGATTGTGAGTGTGGTGTGTGTGTGTGTGTGTTTATGACTGACTGACTGACTGTCTCGGGGGAGATGAACTGAATAATCTTGTGATCAGCCCGATTTCCTTTATACTCCATTGCACACATGTCGTGGGATACCATTGGCTCGTTGGCAATGGATATGTGAAAATTATATAACCACTTTAGCTGTGGAGAGAGAGAGAGGGAGAAAGCGAGAGAGAGAGAGGGAGAAAGCGAGAGAGAGAGAGAGAGAGAGAAAGCGAGAGAGAGAGAGAGAGAGAAAGAGAGAGAGAGAGAGAGAGAAAGCGAGAGAGAGAGAGAGAGAGAGAGAGAGAGAAAGCGAGAGAGAGAGAGAGAGAGAAAGAGAGAGAGAGAGAGAGAGAGGGAGGAGGGGTAGAGTTCAGCAGCTGGAGGGAAGAGGCAGTTGAATATGTTCCCATACTGGATGCGTTTCATGTGAAGACCAAGCTATATAAGTCTACTTTTGCCTTTTTCTTATACATCACTGCTAAACGTAACCCCTCTGTGCTCAGTGCATTAACGCTCTCACAATATATGAAATGCGACTTCATTAGCTTTGGTATGTTTCACTGTTTTTCTGTTTGGATTTGTTTGTTTGTCTGTATGAAAGCAGAGTGTACAGTAGGGACAGCTGAAAGACAGTAGATGGAAAAAAAAAAAAAGACAAACAAACAAGCAAAACAAAAAAACCCCGCTGATGCTGTCTGTGGTTACACACGATCACTGCCGTCACACTGTGATGCGTGGCTGGCATATAAGAGGCTGTAGGGAGACTGACTCTCTCTGCTATGAGTGCACTGGAGCCAAGCCTCACCTGAATACCTTTGGCAGGCGTTGCCAGATCAACACCAATCCCTCCTTTTTTTTTTCCCTTCCCCGCCGTCTCCAGCGCTATCCGTACAGTATGTACCTGTGGGATCTGCCCCTCCGGTGCAGAGGAACGCAGGACAGGAGTGCAGTTTTGTGGGGGTTTTTTTTGTTTTTTTTTAATTATCTGGCATCGCTTTCACTGTTTGACTTGGTTATTGGCTCCTCAGTATTGTTTGGTTTCCTAAGGGTTCTGTATCAGTTAGTTTACAAGGTTAAACAATGTTCCTCATGTTAGCTTTCTTCTCCTTTTCATTTTCTAAATGGACTGGAGTTCTCATTTCTCTCTCTCTCTCTCTCTATCTCTCTGTTAGGACTGCCACTAATGACTATTTTTCTATCAGTTAATCTATCGACTATTTTACCGATTATTCGATTAATCTGAAAGATTAATTTTCCTCAAAAAAAAAAAAAAAAATCAAATTGACCATTTCACTTGAGTTCATTTTATTTTGACAACAACAAACTTATATTAATCATAGTTATTCAAATTTGATCTGTTGTATTCATGGCATTCCCTACACAAAGAAATGGGCTTAAAATAATGGGAGAAATAAAATAGTTAAATAAGGTACATGTCCCAACAAGCCCAAAGCGCATGAACACACACACTGGCGCTGTCAATCAACCTACAGTAAGCCCAGATTCTAGCCTACACAAACACTTATTCAATGGAAATGCTAAGGTAGCAGGCAGATAACTTTATGGCTTTAATAATGAGTGTATTGAGCAGCTGCAAGGACAAAAAGATATTAATAATCTCTCCCTGCTAATGGTAATTTAATAAACATGAAAAGGCAACACTTAATGGTGGTTTTGCTTTCTCTGCCAGTCCATCATCCAGAATAGCGCCTGGGTGTTTTCTCCTCAGGTGTTTGTGCATAGTGCTAGTGCAGCTGTGGTGTGCCATCGAAACTGTGCACAGTGCACAAACCACCTTTTTGTTTTGTGATCATTTGAAGTTTTCTCACACTTTCGAAGCCTTGGGTCTGTGGAAACTTTTACACTGAACCTCTTTCGCGGCCGAGTCGGACTCTGCTGCAGCCGGCGTGTTTTTTAAAACTGTAGCGTTGACTGGAGGTGACCACTGACTGGAGCCAAAAACAACTGACATCATGCACGCAGCAGTTACGTAGTGACGTCGAAGAAAAACATTTGTTATAATGAACTGAAGCGTTTTAGAAATCAGAAAGGTAAATTCCTAAAAATAATTAAAAAAAAACAAAAAACAGACGATGCCTCCATTTCAAATTTTGATGTGGACACATTTTCAGTGTCGACGCCAGTCAACTAAATGTGGCAGCCCTACTCTATATATACACGTGTGTGTGTGTGTGTGTGTGTACACATATCTATGCTTATATATAGAAACAGATGTGTGTGCCTGGAATTCTGTGTGTGTTCCTCTTTTCCCACATTGCAGCATTGGTTTTTGGTTTTGGGCTAAAGTATGATTTTGTACGCTCCTGGGCCCTGCCTTCCTGCTGTACACTTAAGACCCGTGTACCCAGCGGGTCATCACCCTTCTTCCCACCCGTTAAGGGAAACAAGCTCCCTCCCCCTGGTCCAGTGTACAGGCAACACCATAGTCTAGTCTGTGGTGCTCTTCAGTATGTTTGATTTCATCTGTGCTTTGGGGGGGGGGGTCAAGTACTGTGTGGTTTTTATTAGACAGATGGGTGGATAAATTAGATGAGTCTAGATTATGGTGGAACACTCTTGCCGTTGTCCTCTGGTCTCAGGAGTTTTTGGCTACATTAAATTCAGACTCTTCATCTAATCTACTCCCAGTTCAGTGTCAAACTGTTTGTTTTCCCTCGTCTGCGCGGGTTGGTTCAAAAGGGCGGTTAAGTCAGGATGAGATGCAGGGTAGGGTGTCGTCTCCAAATAAAAGCCTGCTAATGATGGATGCAGTCATGCATACATCATGCGTGAAAGCATTTCCTTTTACAGATGAGTTACTGACACAGAAAAAAATGCGGCCAACTTAAAAAAAAAAAAAAAAAAAAAATTGTTTGTATTCTTTTTTTTTTTTTTTCCCAATTTTATATGTGACGCTAAAAGCACTCTATGATAAGCCTTCAACAGGTATCCGCCAGGATTTTTTGTTGCCGGTCCGGTGTCCGGAAGGAATTTATTTCACTGGACAAATTTGAAACTTACCAGTCAGGTTTCAGTAACAGTCTGTGTTACAAACGCAAATATAACGTACACCTAGGCTGACGAAAGAATGAGAACGACCTCAAATCAGTTTGACTATTTAATGAACAGTAACGGTTCAGCAAAACGATCAGCAGCCTAATGATTGAGCAAAACCTCAACGTTAGCCGCTAAAATGTAGGCTATTACGAAACATCTGTAACCTATAACGTCTGTAACCTGTTTAAAATAAAGGCTAGGCCCGCATGGCATCAGATGTAGCCTATAGGCTATCGGGTAACATTTTATTTTTTCCTTTTTTTTTTGCAGCAAAGTCCTCTGCTGCCCACTTGAAATCAAACGTGTCCAGTTTGTTGTTGCGGCATGAGCCGTGTCACTCTCTCCTCCTCCACACGACTTCGCGGGGATGGCCTACACATGCCGTTATAGCTGCCTTTTCTATGAACATTATCACTGGACGTTTAGACTGGCAAGTTTTTCCATTTGTTGGTTTTTATAAATGTTACCAGGTCAAAACCGGTACTTACCGGCTAATGGAAGCCTTGCCCTTCAAGTGTGCCTTTCGAAAGTGAAGAACAAGCAAATACAGACTGTGAAAAATATAAGATAACGTCTAATTTCTCCGAAATGGACATTTTGGTTATGATTTCGCTCTGCTGCATAGTCAGAAAGAAACGGTAGGTGTGATGCCAAATGCATTTTGACTTATAATATCCGTGACATGGAGATTAAGGGCTGCCAGGAATTAGTAGTCATTTTGTTCTTAATATCTGATGAACTGATTTGAGGTATTTTTTTTTTTTTCCCTCCGTAGACACACCGTTTAGCAGTCACACTGGCTGACCGTCACATGATTGACACTTACTGCACCGTGGCCTTGTGTTAGAGAATGAGTTGTCTGACCCAGATAAAGAACTGTCCTAACCTAACCTTAACCTTGCTTTTGTTTGTTTGTCCCCTTATTGATGAGCTACTTCTGCCTCTCTCTCTATAATTACCCGCGTCAATAGCGAGGAATGGATTCCGACGCCATCACGAAGATCGTGCTTGTGTGACTCGCATATGAGAAATCTGTTCTGAATCCGGCATGTCAAAGTCTGTGGGCTTACGAATACGCACACACGCACAGGCACACGCACACGCACACACACAGGCACATGCACGCACACACACACGTGCACACGTACATACACACACGTACATACACACACACACACACATATATGTATATATATGTTTCCACATAGACTGAGACTGTAGTTGATTTTCTGGCAATGGTTTCGCTCACTTATTCTGCCTTTCATCTGTCTTCCCCACGAGACACTTTCTCTCAAGTTGTGCATAGCCCAAAATAGTGTAGGCGGTAACCCATTACAGAGGTCAATGAACTGCGTTTTATGTTGTTGAGGTTGTCATGTGTGTATAAAGTGTGTTTGTGAGTGTACATGCATGCACTAGTGTATGCATGTATGCTGTTCTGTGTGTGTGTGTGTGTGTGATGTGGTATGTCAGTGGGTAGGTGGGTGGGTGAAATGTGTGCATGCATGCATGTCTTGTCTACTTTGTGTGTGTGCGTGTATGCAGAGAAGTTTCTAATGAGCCGTGACAGCGTGGACCTGGGGGTTTAAGGTGTGTTGGGAGAGCAGTAATGGAAAGAAAAGAGAGAGAGAGGGAAAAAAAAACAAAAACGGAAGGAAGGGAGGTAAGACGGTAACACACCACCTGCTGGTCACGTCCTAATACCTGCGCCTGAATTCTCCCGAGAAAAGAAACAAAGCCATGAACAAAACTCTTCACCTGCACATGCAACCCCCTTTGCTTCACCTCTGAAACCTGCTACCGTCTCTCTTTTTTTTTTTTTGTTCCAAAACAAAAGAAAGATACAGAAAGAAAGAGGACGATGTTACAGTACATGAAGCGATAAATGTCATGAAATTGTGCTGCGATGCCTTAGTTTGGCTTTAGTTACGAGTGAGTGAAGAATGGTTGCATAACATAGTGAATTGCGATTTGACATACCCCCAAAATTCTATGATAAACACTTCTGTGAAGTGAAAAGCAGAAGTTGGTGGACTCATCCTTTTTTGTACCTCCATGTTGCCTTTCCCTGTCAAATGTTGTAAACCTCACATTGGAAAGAAGTGCGCTGCTTTGCTACTGTATGTGGGGGGAGGGGGGGGGTAAGGCTCATAGCTTCTTTCCTGTGTGATATTTATCACTAGACTTAGAGAATTTTTGTTTTTGTTATTTTCCCTCCATTTTTTCCCCCATGTGTAAGTTAACAACAGTGCAGAGAATGGTGATGGGGGTGGGGGGAGAGAAATTCTGGCATTTCATTTCAGTTAGAGGAAATTTGTGCGTGAAATAACCGTTTGGACTGCTTTTTCTAAATGGACGGAATTCCATTTGCAGTGCGAGAACTGCTTGGCAGGCAGCCAGTGTCCAGTTTGTCCTCCATAACCAGCCTCATCTTTCCTACGGGCTGGAATTTAGGTCAGACACGGCTGGGCCATTGCCCACGGATTCACATTGGGTAAAAATATTAGGCACTACTTCAAACACATTACATTCAAATGTCATAGCGTATTTCACCTGTAATCCGAGGCCGGTGTGTGTGTGTGTATGTGTGTGCGTTTGTGTGTGTGTGTGTGTGTGTGTGTGTGTATGTGTGTTTTGGTTATAAAAATACCAAGACAAAAAAAGCATCCTGATGCTCAGGAGTCCTGTCTGTTCTAGTTATCTTGTCTGTCAGTCGCTTGTACAACAGTTAGAACTGGTCTGGATAAGTCACTTAACATGTGTCCGTGTCACAAGTAATACAGCAGCGCCTCTTCACATTCGTAGAGGAAGCCCGGGTTTTTAGACCGTTACGCAGTCTCCCTTTGGGTGCTAATCCACCGCAAATTAATTTGTTTCAAACTTCAGCGCTCAGTTGTCAAGTAACTATGTGCCCAGTGGCTTTGTCCGCCTGACTGAGGCAACGGCCTGTCGAGAGTCGAGCGGCTAGAGGATGGGTTTTTCGCAGCTTTAATTACTGTAATGAAAGTGTGGTTTCTGTAGTGGTGTTTGGTGCCCTGTTGCTGGGGAGATTCTTAGGCTCGTGTTCAAACAGAGGCTTTTTTTTTTTTTCTTTTTCTTCTTTTTGAACTGGAAAAAGGAAATGTGTTTGACTGAAAATTTGACTGTGCTCCTCAGGATAGCCAAGACTTTTGATTAAGCTCAAAATGACTACGGCTGTTTTCTGTAAACCATAAAGCATGACTCGTTAAACTGACAAAGAAATGTTAAAATAAAAATCTTGTTTTTGTACGGTTAAACTGAAACCGTGACTGTCGTTGCCATTTCTGGTCTCAGCTGATTCCGCCCTCTCACAGTAGCTCAGCGGAATGAGTTGACCTTTTCTCCGTTCTCTTTCTGCATGTTTCAGAGCGTCGCTCCGGCCCGAGGCCGGTACCTCCAGCGGTTCCATGGGCTCAGCCAAGCCTAACGCTCCCGCGCACAAAATCTGCCTGGTGTGCTCCGACGAGGCCTCGGGGTGTCACTACGGGGTGCTCACCTGTGGCAGCTGCAAGGTCTTCTTCAAGCGTGCTGTGGAAGGTAAGACCCCCGCCACCCCCCCAACACGCGCACACACGCGCCCCCACCTCCCCACCCACCCTCCCCCGCGGGAGATTTCCTTGACTTAGCCATAACTCACGCTTCTGATGGTCTCTGCGTAATGTCGTGGAGTGGAGATGGAGGGTTTTTTGACTGATGCATGTTATTTCATGGAGCAGAGACCTGTTTCGTCGCTACAGTCTTTGAAGTGACTTTTAAAAGATACTTCATCTGTGATTAGAGACATGTCGATGAGCGTTAATGAGTACACTGTCAGTTTAGACTCTGGTAGAATGAGATTTATAAGTATCTGTCCTTCGTTTGGAGACATGTTCTACGCGTATCAGATGTAATCTTTCATCACAAACGGCTTTTTTTTTTTTTGGCTGTGCAGAATTGTATGATTCTAAGTTTGTTTCTTTTGTAGAACTTCGTTGAACCCCAAATGGCTAGTTTTGTTTTTGAACTTTGAACTCATAAGTTTAAAAGCAGCCGTTGGCCTGACAGTGTGTGAATACTGCGTACGATAGCAAACCTGGAGAGGAAGTACAGTGTTTGGTGAAGACTGCTCCGGTTCCACTAAAGATGGAGCTTGAAACTAGAGAAAAAAAAAACAACCAAATGAGTTCTGTTATCTTTCAGCCACAGGAAAAGCTAACCGTCTCTAAGAATCTCACCTCCTGTTCCTTCCATCAGAGTTTTGTGCAAAAGGTTACCCCAGCAAAGTCACCCTGTGGCTTACCCTATCGCACTGCCTGAATCTGCAGCGTTGGCAGATAGTCAGTCAGCTCTCCGCGAACCCTGGATTGACTGGTCATTGTCATCAAGCGTGTCTCCTGGCAAAGTTACCTTCAAACGAGAGACTTAGTCATGATTAGAGCGTAGGGTTTAACCAGACAGATAGTGCCCAACAAAAAGGACACACACACAGTCACGCACAGACAGGCACGCACGTATAGGCACACACGGTTTAATAGCAGTGAGTTGTGTGTTACGGTAGAGTGGACTTTCATTAGCTCCACTGCAGCTCTTGGCCAGATTAAAAACCGCTTTGTCTCACTGTCGCTTATTCTGTATCGGTATGTGGTGAAAACCTGGATTAACACGGGAGAGTTTTCAACACCATCTGCAATCAGTGTCAATGCCGTCACACAAATGCCATGATGTTCTCAACAGCTGTGGCTATATATTAATGATTAGGTTTTTTTTTTTTGTTTGTTTTTTTTATGGAGTCAAGTTAAAATGACTAAAGAAACGTAATCCCTTTGCCTGTTTGCTCCGTTTGATCCAATGTCATTGGGCTGTTACTCCATTAACTCCTCATGTGAATACTGTGAATACTGTGTCGCGTGTCTGTCGGGTGTGAAGAAGAGAGAGATTATTTCTTTGACACTTTTCTCTAAGTGGAGCAGTTGCAGATGATGAAATTTTGATTGTGTAAATGCGTCATCAAAACATGCTAAGCCGGTAGGTTTCGTTAATGATTATATGGGTTTGTTTTAAAACACTGAGAAGTCTGTCTGTGAGTGGGAGATGCTTTACTGTTCAGTAATAATTTTAATATGATTTAAGACTGGAGGACCTCAACTAATGCAGCCAGAATGACAACCAGAAATGCAAAAATAACAGATATGAATCAAAACTAAAACATCCCTGAAACTCTGTCATTAAGAATCCTGTTTTTTTTTTTTTTTAATTCATTCGTAAAATGTGAGACTATGAATTCTGCCTGAAATCCAATGCTGAAATGAACTGAGGTGGATGAAAATGAATTGCTGGCCTCCTGCGAGATGGTTCTGACATTTTGTTATCATGTGTGAAGTTTTCTTCTTTTTTTTTTTTTTTGAACTCAGCCGTGTTTCATAAAGTCGTAAAGATTTATATCTGTTATTTTTGTCTTTCTTTTCCCTCCCCCCTTCCCCCCCATCCTCGGTTGTTCTGGCTATGGTGAAGGATGGAGAGCTCGACAAAGCACCGATGGTAAATAAGTTTGCATTTGATAACGCTTTTGCTTTTAAATGATTACCCCCCACCCCCACCCTCCCCGACATCCCCAACTCCCACCCTCGCCCCTTCTCCCCCTCCCCCCCTCCCCAAAACACCTCAAATCATCTCAGCTGAGCACATAGCACCTATCCTCTGGTGCTCTTTGTTTTCTCTTTTTCTTTTCCTTTTTGTTTTTCAATTGCATGCGTTTGTGATTTGATGAGTCATGCAATAATTTGTCTAGCGTTTTTTTTTTGTTTTTGTTTGTTTTTTTTTCCCCTGTAACTTTGCTGTGGCAACCCCTGACACATCTCACACATCAAAAAACAGGATGGTTTAACGTCACTAACATGTACTCCTGCGGTTTTGCATCGATAAAAATCGTAAAATCTGTACTGTTTACCTGTGTCCACCATTTGCTTTTTGTCATGTCCTCATCAAGATTGGGGGGGGGGGGTATTTTTCCAGTTTCTTCGATTTCACATTCACTTCATGCAAAACAAAACGTTATACCACTAGTGATGGAGAGAATGGAACCCAATAAAATCACAAAGTCTGAATGAGCCAGTGTGTGCATGTGCCACCTTAAAGAGAGAACCTGTTAAAGACAGAAAGAGTTTGGCATAAGTTTGGGACAGAGACGTGACGGTTAAACCAGCGTTAATCCACTGGCCTGTTTTATACCGGGCTGGTTTAGTTTTTTAGCTGTGCTCAGGAACCAGAATGATCCTTCAAGACAGTTAGTGATGTGCATAAACACCAGTATCCCAAGAAGCAGCGTCTGCTCAACAGGAACGGAAGCAGATGTATCACTGAACCAGTACGAAAGCTGGACGTCAAACCCCACAAATGGCCTTTCAGTTATGGCTAATTATAATCCGAGCGATGTCTAATCAGCCAAGCGCGTTTTCTCGTGACGTATACACTGAAGGGAGAAAGTGGTAAATAATTCATCGCGAAAAACAGTTAAGACTGAATTAAACGCAAGTTTACAGAGTGATGCCTACAGACCAAAAACAGTTAAGACTGAATTAGACGCAAGTTTACAGAGTGATGCCTACAGACCAAAAACAGTTCAGACTGAATTAGACGCAAGTTTACAGAGTGATGCCTACAGACCAAAAACAGTTAAGACTGAATTAGACGCAAGTTTACAGAGTGATGCCTACAGACAAGAAAAAGTTAAGACTGAATTAGACGCAAGTTTACAGAGTGATACTTACAGACCAAAAACAGTTCAGACTGAATTAGACGCAAGTTTACAGAGTGATACCTACAGACCGAAAACAGTTAAGACTGAATTAGACGCAAGTTTACAGAGTGATGCCTACAGACCAAAAACAGTTAAGACTGAATTAAACGCAAGTTTACAGAGTGATACCTACAGACCGAAAACAGTTAAGACTGAATTAGACGCAAGTTTACAGAGTGATGCCTACAGATGGTTTTCTGAATAGCATCAGCAAAGGCTGGATGAATCAACCAGTCAGTCAGACTTAAAGCAGTAGAGCCGCGGTCACGTAAAATCACACAAACATATCCATATCCAACACATCAATCCAAAACTCAGGGAAATATCCCCCACAGCCTCATCACCATGGACAGTGGACCCCACACCCCCCACCTCCACCCCCTACCCCCAACCACCAAGACTAAATTGTCACTGTTGTTTTTAGCTGACAGATGATTTCACTGCGTGACGACACAGTGGTGACATCTCTGTTGTGTGGGAGTGAGAGAACAGCATAGGGCATCTTTTGTGACGCTCATAGTGATCGACGCACTGGGCTCTCTGGCCATTCCCCTCTGCGTTTGTGTCTGTTAGAGCATGTGTTCTCTCTCTCTCTCTCTCTCTCTCTCTCTCTGCCCAAACGGGAGAGCACTGTTGGCTGGTGCCAAACAGACAGTGGCAGATTGGATGACGAGATTGGAAGGGAGGCTCCTCTCTCTCTCTCTCTCTCTCTGTCTCTGTCTCTCTCTCTCTCTCTCTCTCTCTCAGTTTTTAGTAATTTTTTATTCTATTTACCGGTACCATCATCTCTGTGTTTACCTCTGGATCGTTAAAGAAAGGAGAAGGAGAAGCTCAGCGTGCTTTCCCCACTCTTCAGTCTGGGTGTGTCGAGCAGTTCTCCACGGCCGTCAACTGGGTTGCGCTCAGAAAATACTCGGGCGGTGGACTCGTTTTCCGAGGACGGTTTCTGTAGAAATATTTTGGCATGTGGCCAACTGAAGCATTTTTTGTCTTACTGATGCATACACCACACCAGTGTGGAATTAGGTATTGCACTTTAAATTTTCTTCAATTTAAAAACTTGTTTTGCAGTAAATACTTAGGTGTGCTTTGTACGAGAACTCAAGGGCCTTTAAATACCACGGCGAGCTGTGTGGCTTGTTGACTCTTTTAAAGCACAAACCCAGCGTGAACTGCTAATGACTGGAGCCCCTCATTTGTCTTTGGTGTCATCTCTGTCTTCTTTGTCACTGAGAAGGCTGAGTTGACCTTATTAGCCATTTTGTTTAGGGTCTCTTCTCACACCTGTCTCTGTTGCAAGGAACTGCCTGTTCATTTTCATACGAGAGCTTGACACGCGTTGTGAACAGCTTTTTTTTAACCTGGTCCCGTTACCTCGCCTATAATATTTCTCCAAAATCAAAAAAAGACCTCACATTCATGTGTTTGCCCCCACTGTGCCACTGTCTGTGTGAGGTGGGAGAGATATGCAGATATAATGGTGAAGACTGACTTTTGGATGTGCTGTAAACTGAGCCGCAGGCTCGATTATGGTGAGCCAGGGCTTGGTTTTACTACGCAGGGTGTTTTAGCACGGTGCTGTGTGCAGGGTTTGAGCTAATCCGCTTAAATCACTCGTCAGCTGGCGAGTAATTACCCCTTTCTTCTCTCTGCTTCTCTTTCCTCTTTCAGGCCAACACAACTATCTGTGCGCCGGGAGAAACGACTGTATTATCGATAAGATCAGGAGGAAGAACTGCCCTGCCTGCCGCTTCCAGAAATGTCTCCAAGCGGGCATGAACCTGGAAGGTAACCCACAACCGTTGCCCGTCCATCTCATTGCCCGATGGGCAGCCGTCCGGGCCCAGGGCCTAGTTCAGTCAAGCCTCTGTTCCAGTGCTACAGCGACAAATATTTATTTATTTATTTATTTTGTCGTAGTTTCAGTCGCTCAGGCTCCGTTTTCCCACTGCACCACACAATCACACTAGAAAATAAAAGAGTTTTGAGTCCACGTTTAATTACAGTAGCCTTTTACTTCCTTATGATTGTTCCAGCAAATATTTAAATAGAGCAGTATCCTCGTGATGGTGTGTTTGAATTGGGGAAATTTACAGCGATGCGTCAGTCGGGTGTTTTCGCTGTCCCTTCACGTCAGAGTGTCAGGTCTCTCAAGTCCATGGATTTACCTTTTTTTTACCATATGTTCCTGAGTCAAAGGTCAAGCAGGTATTTTAGCACCTTGCTCAGACCCACGTCTCCACTGATTGGCTGAAGTGGTTCATTGCTTTGTGTCTGTTACTGCTTTGTGACCTCACTGGCAGCGCTGTGCCTACACGCACGACGTTTTCAGGTTTGATGGCACAGGAGAACGCCGCGTAGAAAACACTTTAAGTATAGATATCACCTTTAACTACAACATGCAAAACTGTATGAGACTTGAATGATTTGTCTCTTTGGAACGCAGGAGAGGGGAGGGGAGAGAAAAAAATAAATGAATCAGTCGTGGCATTGCTACGCTAGCAGAGATCTGTATCCGAGGCCCAACCGGAGAGGCTCTCTGTTGCCATAGAAACGTTTATGATGGAAATGCAAAAAGTGGCGTGAAATGAGAAATGTATTTGGTAACCTCTTAAGCAGAAAGGCAAGCTCTCTCCTCTACATCAAATTTCTCTCACTTACACATCAAATGTATTTCCTTTGAACTTCAAATCTCTCTCTTTTTTTGTTTAAAGTGTGATTTTTATTTTTTTTATCAGTAACATTAAGATCTAGAGAAATTTAGATGTATTTTTTGTTGCAGCTGAAAAAGCTTGGTAATGGTTCTAAGGTAACGCAGACACTGGAACTAAAGTGCCTTCTTACAAATATTACATCATCTGAATATGTTTTCAAAATTTCACTCCAAACAGGAATGACTCGCTCTGTACAGTATATAAATATTCATAAAGTAGAATTTTTATAATTTCTAAAATCAACTTGGTCCTAGCTTGACTGCTGTAAATATTTGCTTTCAGTTTTGGAGTTCAGCTCTGATATCCTTGTCCTACTATATCCACATATTTAAAATTCCTTTTGTTTTGGCCTATAAAGCCATTATTTTGCTTTGAAGCTCTATCCTAAATGACCTCAAAGCTCCTCAGAGGTCCTTGTGTTTCATCATTAAAGGCTCTGGTATAAAACTGTTCATTAAACATTCACAAACTCAAGTAGCATCTAGCTGAGGAAAACTCTCAGCGATGAAGTGCTTTTTTTTTTTTAACCTGCTGGTTGCCAAAGCACACTCTGCGTGTCTTCCCTGTGAAGCAGAGGGAAGTGTATTCATGTCAGCCTGATTCCCAGATTTATACCACGGTTCGGTTGTCGCTCCAGAGCCCCCACACGGTTCTGTATTATTTTTGGCTCCATTTTGCTCCCTTTCATACGTTATCCCAGTTTATCTCTGCTGACTTTGTTCTGCTTATTCACCTGTCAGCGAGTCCCACTGACACTTCGGGATTGGCTGCCGTATTGTCAGATTATCGCGGATGTCTTAGATGATGTGTCTCGCTCCGATAAGCGTTGCATTTGTATCTGTTTGGAAAGGATAGGAAGGCAGAAAACCAATAGGCCACACAGCGTACTTACAGATAAATACAGGTTTTACATTCAGCCTGGTTCAGTTACACTCACAGAAACGATGGAGAAAGATAGCGGCAATGTAAACGTTCCTGTGAAAACAAAAGTCTCTTTTCAGCCCATGTAGCCGTGTAAAGCACAGTCGTGAAATGGAAAATTGCCTGCTGGCTTTATGATTTACTGGAGTGTTTCGGAGTGTAATTATGTTAATGCCATTCAAAGTGTAACTACAGATTTAGCGCTATTCTTATAACGTGTGCATACAGGGCAATTAAACCGACAAGTCGTTTGTGATTTCCCACCGTCATAGAAAAAAACGGGAAACTTCTCAGACAATATAGAAACATTACACAGTTGAGCAAGCATGAGGCATCCAGACCTTTCTTCCATCTTTTTTTTTCTTTTTTTCTTTCTTTGATTCTAGCGAGGAAAAACAAAAAGTTGGGCAGAATGAGGGGCCAGCAGGTCTCCGTGGAAACCACCCCTCCGATCCCAGAGAACCGGGTGTGTTCGCTGGTGCCCAAGACCATGCCCCAGCTGGTACCCACCATGCTGTCCTTACTCAAGGCCATCGAGCCCGAGATCGTCTACGCCGGTTACGACAGCACCATCCCCGACACCTCCACCCGCCTCCTGACCACGCTGAACCGCCTGGGTGGCCGACAGGTCATCTCCGCCGTCAAGTGGGCCAAAGCCCTGCCAGGTGAGTCCCCCGCAGCCCCGCCCCTCTGTCACGCTGCCGCCACCGCCCACCCCTCCCCCCGGCACTCAGCCCGGTCTGCTGCGCGCACGAGAGAGAGCGCGAGCGCATGACTTGCTAATCTGTGAAAGCATTTCCTCCGCTCCTGGCTTTGGGATGGACTAAGTGACCCAGCAGAGGAGGCTTACGTAAGAGCCACGCGGTTGAGTAAACTCGGTCACGCTGGACTTCAGCACCTACGCTTTACTCTTCATTTATAGTTCAACAAAAGGCAATTTTAACAGTCACTTCTTTTTATGTTTGTTTTGTTGTTGAACAAAAATTTGATTCTGTTGGTTTTTGTTTTTTTTTTAACGTGTATTTTTTTATTTCCTCAAAAAAGGTTAAGAAGTAACCTTTTTTGGCTGGCAATGCGACATTATTAATAACCTGCACCTTTGCTTTGTTTGACTTTATTCTGCTACATGTGTTGTGCTTAGGTTAGCCTTTATGCCTGTTTTTTTGGCAAACATATCTAACATTTCAAATGGTGTTGGACATGGCGGCAAGTTTAAGGCGCAGAATGTGCTAGCAGTGTGTGCTACCTCACAGTCATAAATAATTGAATGAACAGTGTTTTGTCAGTGATGCAAGTGTCAAGAAAGAAAGTCGTATTCACATACACCAAGAAAAACACCTATTTGTTAAAAAAAAAAAAAAAAAAAAAAGGTTGTTCTTGTTGAAGTTATTTTCGTGTGTCCTGATCTCACAAAACTTGTCATATGGAAGGACGCCAGTCTTAGGGAGCGAGTGACCTTCATTTTTGTTTTGTGTTTTTTAATGTTTTATTAATCTTGCATTTAAAAAGCCGCAGTCGTACTTGAATTTTAATCACTTGACAATTAGCATTTCACAGAGGCACTGAAGAAGTTTAAGGGAGATGCAAATGAAACGTATGATGGAATGCATACAAACACACAGATGGTGATTTCTATTTATTTATTTATTCTCTAAATGTGGTGCATGAATCTGTCTTGTGTGCTCTTTGCGCAGGCTTCAGAAACCTGCACCTGGACGATCAGATGACTCTTCTGCAGTGCTCTTGGCTCTTCCTCATGTCCTTCAGCCTGGGATGGCGTTCCTACCAGCAATGCAACGGAGGCATGCTCTGCTTCGCTCCGGATCTCGTCATCAACGAGTGAGCAGCTTTTTGCCCGTTACAGACCGGACTCGCTGTACCCCCCCCCCTTCGCCCAATCATAAACCAGTTTAGACCAGCACACCTTTATTCCAACGTCAGGTTTCTGTCAGTTGGCTGTGGAGGACGTAGGCTTCGGTCCAAGGCACTGTGAATTAGGTAGCAGTGCTTACAAACTGAACGCTGCTGCCTGACACTCCTTGTCTGTTCTATCTCTCCACGTCAGGGACGCGTCAGAAGTTGGTAATCATGTTCTCATGTTTCAGCAGGTTTTTTCCCCTCAGTGTAACCTCTTTTTTTTTTTTTTCCTGTTTTTTTGTTGTTGTTGTTGTTGTTTTTTAGGGACCGGATGAAGCTGCCGTACATGAACGAGCAGTGTAAGCAGATGCTGAAAATCTCCAACGAGTTGGTCAGGTTACAGGTGTCGTATGAAGAGTATCTCTGCATGAAGGTGCTACTGCTTCTCAGCACAGGTTAGCACCTTTTCCCTCTTTTTCTCCAAGGGTAGAAACTGAACCCCCTCCCCCCAGAAAAAAAAAAGAATGATGATACATCTAATGCCTTGTCCTAATGTCGCTGTAGGAAACAGACATTGTGTCTTGTTGAGAAAGTGTGGTGATATAGAAGTCAGAGAGTCTCAGACTGTCTAATGATACAGTTAGGATGGAGAGGAAGGATAAAGACAACAGTAAAATAAAGTACGGTGGTTAGACACACTTGTTTTTAAACAAGCTTGTGATAGTTATTCTCTTCAATAAAGAAAAAAAGGGAAAAATCCCCAACAAAACCTGTTTTTGTTTGGCAAGTCATTTACTGAGGAGTGTGTTTATTTTACCATTTATTTTCAGTAGCGTTCACTTCTAAATGAGCTCAGAAAAGCCCATTCTACCCTTCAGATTACTCTGAATGAATGATGTTCAAATGGATGCACTTAGATGTGCTTTAATGACTTCTTTGAGAATTAGTGCTTTTCTTAAAGAATGGAGAAGACATGTACCTGTAAATTAGTGTAGCTGTAAATTGATAGAGATTGAGGTGAGGGGAGGGGGGGATTTGGGCGAAACCCCCCAAAAAACAGCAATTTGTTGTTATTGTTCGAACGTTACCCCATTAATTGACTTTCGTGCGTGTTTTTTTAATCACCTTTTCTAAAGTTTCAGACTCTAAAAGTCCATCTAACGACAAAGAACCTTTGTATCTAAAGCTTTGTAGTTACATGAAAAACGTCATCGTTTTTTTTCGAGTTTGCTGGTCTTTTTGCTTGACGCTGTGAGAGAGCAGCTTTTCTCTACCGCTGCCATCTGATAAGAGAGGGGGATATGGTTTGGCTCTGTGAATTACTCTTTGTGATGTTTTGCATAAGCGTATGTCAGTTTAATAGGGATGTGCCATATAAATCACTCTCTATCACCAGGAACAGTGGGATGGTAACAGACTCACGGATACTCCCATAGTTTTGCATATTGTTCCTTTGACAGATGTGAGGTTGTGATATTGTTTTGGACTGATTTGAGGTTGTGCTGTGTAGTCTTTGATGTGAAGTTGTGATGTAATCTGTTGTGTGAGGTTGTACTGTAGTCTTTGATTAGAGGTTGCGATTTAGTGTGTCTTGTGTGAGGTTTTGCTGTATAGTCTTTGATGTGAGGTTGTGATCTAGTCTATTGTGTGAGGTTGTGGTGTAGTCTTTGATATGAGTTTGCAATTTAGTGTCTTGTGTGAGGTTGTGATATCAAGTCTTGTAGTGTAGTTGTAGTTGTATTTTGTAGTGTAGTCTTCGATGTGAGCCTGTGCTGTAATCTGTTGTGTGAGGTTATGATTCAATGTGTATTGTGTGAGGTTAGGATATAGTCCATGACTGATATGAGGTTGTGATATGGTCCCGACTGATTTTACATTGTGAAGTAAGGTTGTTGTTGTGTGAGACTGATGTAGTCTGTCTCGTGTGAGACTATGATGAGGTCTATGACTTAGTGAATCTGTTATATGGTCTTTGATTACCAAGAGGTTGTGTTAAGGTCTTTCTCATGTGAAGTTGTAACATAGACTTGGACTGAAAAAACCTCAACTCAGACTGCCTCTAAACACTACAGTGCTAATTTTATGGAGAGAACCCCCCCCCCCCCCCCCCCCCCCCCCCAGATATTAGACATTATTATAGGCACATTCTCATGAGAGGGTCCCATGCTTCATGGTGGTGTAGTATTACTTATCTTCTGCTCAGCTTGATTGCAGTTTTGGATAAGCATGCGTGCTAAACAAACATAACTATAAATTACGTACATGATGTGTATATATATTTGTAGGTTAAGTCTGATCTTCGTGTGGTGTGTATGCGGTGTTTCCTGAACAGCCAATCAGACAGAGGCTGCTCTTAAGATGCTATAAAACCTTTGATAAGACAATATGTACTTGTCTAAACCTCAGAACGAACAGCACGCGGTTTACGTCGCGTAACTCAAACAACACAGCTGTCCGTCTGGCAGACCTGTGACGTCATTTCTGCTATTGGGTGTGCTATCGTACGCAAATCGCTGCAATGGGTCATAGATTATGGGTAATTACACTTTAGAGGAAGAAACAATATTATCAGTATTATCAATGTTGTTCTCAAGGTCATGTCTGTTGACTTTATTAAGATCTCTATGAGAAAGTCACATTGTGTACAGAGGAAGGGGGGGGATTTCCATTTTTAATATGTACACAGGTTACCGTCACAGTGCAGATACTATCTGTGTTGTGTTTTGTTTTGGTTTTTTTGCAGGACTGATAAACTAGAAGTCGTGGCAAAAAGGAAACAAACATTGAAATCATTTAAGATTTATAGCTCAACCTGAATCTAACTGTTGTAGGACATTTTTGTTCGTTTGTTTGTTTGTTTGTTTTGACCAGGTTAGTTCCCTGTAGTGCTGAGCCGCTGGTGTGTGTTTGTGTTTACAGTACCAAAGGATGGGCTGAAGAGCCAGGCAGTGTTTGACGAGATCCGCATGTCCTACATCAAAGAGCTGGGCAAAGCCATCGTGAAACGGGAAGAGAACTCCAGCCAAAACTGGCAGAGATTCTACCAGCTCACAAAGCTCCTCGACTCTATGCAGGAGGTGAGTCAGTCTCTCTCTCTCCCTCTCTCTCTCTCTCTCTCTCTCTCTTTTTTATTTCCGCTGTGTAGATAATCAGCATTACAGATTGTGCATTAAAAAAAAGAAAATACTGAAGAAGTCTAGTGCTTTTTGAATGACCAAAGCTTTATGTAACAGTGTAATGTGCACGGCTGGCCAAACACATGTGTATCCCTGGTCTCACTGATATGGTATAAAATGTGTGGCCTACATTCAGAGAACAGGCTGCCTTACTGAAAAGCAACAGCTGAAGGCTCTCTGTCTGGGATCTGTCTTTATCCTTCACTGTGCCATTGCTGAAAACACACACACACGCACACACACACACACTCATGCACGCACACAGCATCCTGTTCACTATAGAAATGTGCACCACTTGTGTCCACAGATGGTGGAGGAGTTGCTCAACTTCTGCTTCTACACGTTTGTGAACAAGTCTCTGAGCGTGGAGTTTCCCGAAATGCTGGCCGAGATCATTAGCAACCAGTTACCAAAAATCAAAGACGGGACCGTCAGACCCCTCCTGTTCCACCAGAAGTGACTGCCTTAGACAGCCACGAAATGCCTTAAAATGCCGCCCGACCCCTGACCCCCCCCCCCCTTTGACCCTTAACCCTTAACCCTGACGGAGCCAACTTCTGCCCCTGCCCGTGCAGAGGTCAACCTGCCATGTGGGAGTAATGGGAAGGTGAGGCGTTTGTAAGTGGGATTTGAGGTGAAGCGATGGAGTGAGAAGGGAGGAGAGAAAGACAGAGAGAGAGAGAGAAGGAAAGACAGGATGACTGGTGGACAGGATAAGCTCACATTCAAACCCTTTAGTCCAATGAAAGCCTATCCTAGCACCTCGATTGTTGTGTTCAAATCAGAACGAGTCGAGAATGGATTGTTCTGGGTTCTTCTTCTTCTTCTTCTCCTTCTTCTTCTTGGTTTTTTTTTCTGTTTGTTTTTGCATGTACACTGCTGAGATGTTTACAGAGGTATATTGGAAAAGGGAAAATGTGCCTTTTTGTTTATGTTTTTTTTTTTTTTTTAAGCTTGTGTTTTATTATCTCAGTCACTTCTCTGTCCAGTACAGCTACGCAGTGCACATTCAGTTGAGTTTGTTTTCTTCTTGTTGTTGTTTTGTGATTGTGTGCATGTGTTTGTTCTGGCTCTTTCTGCGCCCTGTTTCCCAGTCTAGAAACAATCACATCTTATTATTTGGTTTTTTTTTCCCCCTGTTGTTGGCAACTCAGCGATCTTGAAGAGGGGAGCTTGAAAATCAGTCCTATGTTCCGGAAGCTTCAGGATGAGACTAAGGCCTGAGTTTTGTTTTTCAGGCCTTAGCTGAGCTCAGCTCTCAAATCACAGGTTTTTGTTCTTGTTTTTGTAAACTGATTTAAGTGTCTATTCCTGCCCACATAACGGGGAAAAAATATATTTTTCCTTTATATCTGATTTTTTTCTTTTTCTTTTTTTAATGTTTAGATGATTCAGTGATTTTGTACATGTTCAGAAGCAAGTTATGAAGGGGAGCTGTCTCCCCTGGACACATATCAGTCTAACATTAGCATGTAAGGAATAATGACTTAGTGTGTTACTCAGCTGAGGGGAATTTAGAGGACGCCGGGTTTTTTTTTTTTTTTCTTCTTTTACGGTTTTTGTTCTTCAGCCGTCCACTCGCGTGAAGGCTTTGAAGTGGTCCTGTCCTGTACTCTGTTGGTGTTGGGTGTGCCTCACATGCCCAATGCTTGGCACCATTCCACAGGCTGGGAACAGATCACATATTACGTCCCAACGAAAGGCCTTGCCGCGGCCATCCTCCGACGGATCGTGACTACGTCCGTGTGTGTCGGTGGGCACCTTTTTTTTTTTTTTTAAAGAAAACGTGCGTTGAAAGTCTTCTTGTGTTTTGACTGGATTCAACCCCACGCGTGGCGCCAACTAAGCAAATTTACCATCGCGCGGTAAATGCTGAATGACAACAGTGTTTGTTTGGGGTTTTTTTTTTTTTTTGCTTGTTTGTTTATTTTGTTTTTTCTCTTTCTGTTCTAGTGTTCACATGCTGAATGTGTTGTAGAAACTGACATACATGGCTATTCTATGCTCCAGGGTGTGTGTGTTTGTGTGTGTATGACACAAAAAGTAGTGTTTTATTTGTCAAACTGCACCAAGCTTAGTGAATACAGTCTATTGCTACATAAAACACATAGTTTATAAGCCTTTTAATAACTGTTTTTGTCCATATTTTGATATGCACGTTCATAAAGCTCGAAGTATTTTATGCTGTTTTCAGTGTGATCTGCACATTTCCTTTTAGACAAAGAAAAAAAAAAAAAGGAAAAAAGAAAAGAAAAGATTGCACCCTGACGTGTCTATCTTTTTGTTTGTTAAAAAGAACTCACCAGCTAAAAGCCATTGGTAAGCCAAATCAAGAGAACAGAGAACCATGAGTGCATCTGATGATACAACTCTCTGCTTATGTGTACAACGACAGTGTTGACGTCAAAACCGCCTCCAAAGCATGTCCCCCCCGCCCCACCAAATTCATAGTTAAATGTCACTTTTTGAAAAGCCTTCTTTGGTCGTATGCTTTGATTGGATATGTTTATGACAGATCCTCGGTTGCAGTGCGCGTTGCGTTTGCATTGGCAGGTGAAGACGGGACGCTGTTGTAACTGGTGTCATTTGTATGTGGTCAAAGCCAAGGCGCTCCGGCTGACACAGTGCCTCATGGTTTTCAACCAGGAGAAGGGGCAGGATTTCATCACTTACTTTCACATACAGTGTTAACCCCCCGATTTCTGTTTGTTTCCTCATTCAAATCAGCCCTCTAAAGATCATGAAATTCACTCCTATATATACATATAAATATACATATATATATATAGAGAGAGAGAGAGAGAGAGAGAGAGAAATATATCTCACACATATTCTTCAGTACTTGAGCAGAGTGTTAAGGCAGGGGTTTAAATATGAAAACAATAGACTATATTTTGTGACAGATTATTTTTACAAGGACAAACGGTGTCAGTGATATGTGAGATGCTTTTTTTTTTGTTTTGTTTTGTTTTGTTTTTATAACTGTTTCACAGTAGGCCTTCTTAAAGGGAGACAGAGAGCCATAAGAAAAAATAAAAATAACAAAAAAAAAATATATCACGTGTAAATTCAGGAAGCAGAAAAAACCATGGATGTTTCACGAAAAAATCCCTAACCATTTTGTGAGAAATTGAAAAAAAAAGAAAAAATTGAAGTATATTATATGGATCCTCTTTGATATCATTCATTTTACTTAAAGAAAAAAAAAGTAATTTTAATACACATGAAAGATAAATATTTTATTGTTTTATTATTTTGTTTGTATTTTGGCAAATAGTTGAATTGCAGATGTACTTTTGAAAAAGTGTTATAACACGTTGTCTAACTTGTATGTAAATGTAAATTCTATATATCAATAGGAAAGTTTAAAAAAAACAAAACAAATCACTGTGTTTTAAAAGAAACAAAAGGCAGAGGAGGGGGGTGGGGGGGGTACTGGAATTTATTTTGTATAGTGCAACAGAGCGACCAAAGCAAAGCAGGATAAAAAAAAAAAGAAAGAAAGAAAGAAAAACAAAAGTATTTAGAGTAGTTACATATAATAACAGTAGCACTTCAGAATCCCACTATAGTACTTATTACATGATCTCCTTTTCTGTTTGTTTTGTAACAGGTCTAGGCTTTGGTCTCTTGTATATCGCTGTGAAGACTAACCAGTCACTTCAAAAGGAAAATGAAAAAAAAACGAGAAAAAAAAAAAAAAAAAAACGAAAAAAAAAACTGTGTGTGAAAGTAAAGTGTCGGAGACTAAGAATTTGCACTACCCTAATACTGGTCTAAGAAAGTCTATTTTGTACAAAAACATGCAAATATTATCTTCTAAGATTTAAGGGCAAATCCTGTTTGACTGGTTTATGGCTTTCATTAAAGTCTGTATTTTTTTTTTTTTTTTTGGATGTTATTTCAGTTATGTAAATGTAATCCAATGTAAAGAACATACAATGTCTTGTTTGTTTAAAAATAGTTTTGTATTACTTCTGTATTACAGCTCTTCTGTAGTCATTGTCAATCTTTACACCTATTTGATTAAATGTTGGACTAAAGTTGTGTGTGCGTCAGAGCGCTTGTTTACTGTAAGTTTTCTTCTTCCTCATCTTTCAGCTTTACTAAACCACATCTCTAGTTTGTGTTTTATAGCCGCACACAGTGTCTTTTTCACAGACGCCTCTGATCCACGGTCTCATACATTCTTTTCCCTGCACAAACGGCGACATTAAACCGTACCAGCGCAAAAAAAAAAAAAAACCCCGCAGGGCGCTCTCTGTATAAACCTTCCCTTACCTGCCCACAGAAGAACACATGTGTCTCTCCCTCCCGCCCTGCCCAAAACCAGCACAGTCACACGGTCCCTATGGCACCGATGGGACCAATTTACAAAGAAAAGATCATTTAAAAAGAAAAGATAATTTAAAAAGAAAAGATCAAATGATTAAGAGACAAAAGGAACGTAGGTCACGTCTTCAAACATCATTTTTTTTTTTTTTCCGTTTTAATTTTTTATTTTTTTTAATAGAGAAAATCTGAACAGCAATCGTCAAAGTTCATCATATGATTTGATCTCCTAGAGGATAATTAAGGCTCAAGAATGGGAAAAAAAGGAGAAAAAAAATTTAAAAGGGAAAAAAAATGCTAAAAAATTAAGTTAGTATGCTACAATACAAAATATAATTTTTTTTTTTACATAAAAATTATACCTTATCGACTGTCATTATTTACAATGTTAATACACGCCAAGAGAATACAATTCAGGATTTTTTTTTTTTTCTGTGAGATTTCATCATAAATAAGAGTGACTTTTTTTATGACCATAAAAGCAAATTCACATTGACAATTATTTTCTCCCTGCTTAAAAGGCAAGAAAAAAAAATCTCTTAATGTTTTTTTAATTTGTCTCCCTAAATACAAAATGAGAAAAAATCTTCTCAAAATTCTGTCTTTTTCTTTTCAGATTTAACAAAAAAAAAAAAAGTTTTCTCATAGTAGTTCTGAGAAAAAAAAAAAGAATCAACAACAAAAGGAATAAAAAAACAACAACAAAAAAACAAAAATAATAATAATAAGCAGACAAATCTCAACATAGAGAGATGAAGACATTCAAAAAAGGCCCTGACTGCACAGAGACAGCGGGCGTGTCTGGTCACGCCCAATGAGAATGCAGCTACAGCAGGACGGCAAGTGCTCACACTTAAAGCAACTCTCGCTGTATAAGTGTCTTAATCCAGTATGCCACACACCCAGAGTCCTCTGCGATTTCGGGAGAAGCAGCAAGTTGGTCCCAAGACAATTTTTTTTTTTTCCCTTTTCCTATCGAATGGAAATCCCTTCTCCCACTCCAAAAAAAAAAAAAAGAAAAAGAAAAAAAGAAGAAAAAGAAAAAAATGAAGAAGAAGAAAGCAAGGGCCAGTGCAGATGAGAGAAACATGAAAGATTAAGGCACTAGCTGGAATGCTAGATGAGCCAACTTGATTTAAAAACGACTTTTCTTAGTCATGAATGCGTGTCCTTGGGCTGCATTTGAGATTCACATCCATCAAAAAAAAAAAAACCCAAAAAACTGGACTGAATCTATTCTGGCCTCCCACTCATCTCTGGCCCCGAGTGCACGCACAATGAATTCCCTTCCGGTCCAAAGCTACAAAAATTCCACATAATTTTCAGGTATTAAACCCGTTTTCCCATCCAGCGTGCCCTCCAGCCAGCCAGGTTCCCTTGACGGATGAACTGAAATCAGAAAACAAAAGTTGTCAAATACATTAGCCTGTGACCCTAACTCACTGTCCTTTTGACAACAGTGAGTCTACACAACTGAAATGGGTTATTCGGCTCGATAGGATTAGGAGACAGAACTTTGTTATATAAATGTCTAAAACAGCATTTCCCCATCGCAGTGCCTTAAGGTGAACTCGTGTTACAAAGAGTTTCCATACTGAAAAAAAAGTTTCGAATTTCTCCAGTTATTATGTGAAGGAAAACGGTAAGCCTTTACAAAACGTCCATCAAATCATCAAATATGTACAATTTCAATAAAAAAATACCATTGCAAACACTACTTAAAATAGCAGCTTTTGAGTATGAGAGGGAATGTGTTACATTTTTTGGATTACGTTGTTAACATTAGTCATCAAGTAAGAGACTGGAAAAAAAAAAAAAACGCAATTTGGCAGAGTACAGTTTGGAGGTAAATATACCAGCAAACTAACTCTGGTCTAAAATGATTTTCCAAGCTCACAGATAAAAAAAGAAAATGAGGCAGACTGAAAGAATGTTCTGGTGTGGAAAGCGTGAAGCTTGTCTTCTGAGGCGCTGTGCTTCACATCCAGGGGCTTTTGCTATTCTTATGGAAGATATGATCAAAGAGAGAAAAAAAAAGAAAAAACTCCCACCACAACTAATAACCTCACTGTCAGGGCTTGTCTGTGTGTTTTCATACAGGAGGCAATGTCAGCGGGACGCTGCTTTTCGCCGAGGTCACACTGGGGTAGACCGCAAGCATGCTAATCTACAGGGCTGTCTCTCACAGGCGTCAGGTATCCAGGTGAATTCAGTTAGCATTACTGATGTCGCCCTGACCGTTTAAGACCTGCTGCAGTCCCACCCCCACCCCCGTGAGAGAAAATTCTGGAATGTGGCCAAGAGACCACACAGCAAATGTTAGGTCTCTGCAGCGGGATTAGCGAAACAAAGATCAAACCGAATCAGAGGCGTCGCCGCTAATATCGTAAAGAGGCGAGAGAAAACAAAGAAGCTTAGCGAGTTTGACGACGTCTGTTGTGAACTCACCGTTTTCGAAGATGGTCCCCGCGATGAAGGAGAGCTCAGACTCGTGCTCTGCTTTGCAGGCGTACAGTGCGCGAGCCTTCCTCATTGGTGGGCTACACAGACCGAGAGACAGACAGAGGAACACAGAGGTTTGACTTTATTTGACGCCCAGTATTGTTAAAATCCGTCAAGTTTCCCCTAATGCTCAGGGCTTAGGCATGACTCTAAGAACAAAAAAAAATGAAAAATGGCAACGAGCAACATTTTCACAGGAAAAAAAAAAAAAAAACCCAGAAACTTTCAACAGAAAGAACACATTTTCAGTGCTCAATAACACAATCATTAATTCCAATCCAGGAACAATCTATTAACAACATTTTTCTTTCCTATTACTTATGGTAACTTATCAATACATCTCAGATTTAATGAATGTTCTCATTGGACTGCGGCCTGTGGACTTGAGTCGATTTTAGAGGGTGATGTCAACATCTACATGCACCTGTCGTCTGCTAAATGATGTCTGTAAGGTGCAAGAGGTCACGCAGTCAAAATGACATCACTGCAGTCAGTGCAGCTGGACAGTCTGGCTCCACACAGTTCAGATTTACCCATTAAAATCTGTAGCCTGTATCTATTTGTAGCCCGAGTCTCTGCTGTTGTAACTGTCCATTGTTGTGGACATGTCAAATTGGAGAAACCTTTTCTTTCTCTAATGCTGTGTATACTGTTACATACTCTTGAAAAAAACAAAGTACAAATACATAAAACTTTAAACTTGATCTCCATGACATCCATGAGCTACCGCAGGATATACCCTAATCCATCTTCCTTACTACTGCAACTGGATGCAGCAAGCCAGTTAGCCTTTGGATGTGGCATGCAAGTTATAAATGTTCTAACAAGGTTATCATTATTGTTCGAAAAATTAAATACATCTCGGCTTTCAGCCACTACAAGAAGTTAGTAAGCAGTTTTAAACAGGTTGCACAGACATGGGTTAAGGTTTCTCCTCCACACCAGTGACATCCTTCACAAAGTGAGTGAGCGAGCGAGAAATGCCGGGAGAGATGCTAAACACATGAAGGAGGTTGGGAAAGACTACAGTGGCATGAGGTTCTAGCCGAAAAGCTAACAAAGTGACAGACAAAGCAAGTACAGATAGATTAGTTGGCAGAGAGAGATTGGTTAAATATTGGTTAGTTGGCACAGAGAGATTGGTTAGAAATTGGTCAGTTGGCACACACCTGACGGGGGAGGAGTCACTGGAGGTAGAGGAGGCCGGCTGGGGGCTGGAAGGGGCCGAAAACATGGGCCAGGTGGGGGACCGTGGTGAGGTGGGGCTAGGTGAGGCTGGGCTGGGAGACACACCAACACAACCAGAGTGTTAGGGGGCACTGGCACAAAACAGCGGCTAGCACGATAGCTCTGATTCTTGTGTTTCTGGCAGGCTTTAAACTCTCTTTTATTGTGTGTGTATATCCAAGAGGCTGTTTTAAGAGCACAATAAGACACAAGCTCGACTGACGTGTGAAGAGACGTGAAGGAAGAACCCTCATGCATAGAAAGATTCCCCCTTTTTCACATGCTGGCAGAGACCACGGTGCTCTGTTCTAATCAGAAGACTAGTTCACACACATCTGTATGGCTGCAGCCTGTCTTAGCATTGCTGGTGACTACTATGTACGTGACCAGTCAAACTGGTCAGGCTTTAGAAAAATGGATGATTGGAATCTGAGTTTCTTGCCAACTCAGTAAATAAGACCTGACCTTATGGGTGCATCAGTGCAGGGTCCATATGAGTCTGGACGTTTCATTGACCTAAGAATGTGGATGCCATTTCTTAATTATGCATAAATAAACTGCCGTGTAGGTGTTCACACATGTTCTTACCTTGTTGGTCCGCTGGGCCGACTCTTGGGGTTCACACTGGAAATGAACACAGAGAGGGCACAAGTTTAGCCAATGACCTGTGGAGATCATCTCATGTCATGTTCAGCTAATTCTGGTTGGTTTTAAGATAACGAAGGTGAAAAATCCTTTGAGGCAGAGTCAAAATGATTATTTTGAAAGTGGGAGGTGTATAGCATCATCCAAACCTCTGCCTAAATCAGTCCATCTAATCAAACTGTATAACAAAACCAGAGAGAGTCTGTGGAAAAAAAAGGTTACAAAAACCCCCAAACATGACCCAGCAGGAGTTAAAAGCTTTCATGTCCAAGACTGGTCCAAGCGGGACCCTATCTCTTCCAGTCCGGGAACGTCTAACCAAGATAAATCATTCATTAAAAACTAGTTTACAGATCTTGCGGATGTGTAGTGTTTTTTTCTGTGTTTTTTTTTTTTTTTAGGTCTGCTGAAATCTGAAATGGAAGAGTACTGCCAACACGTAGATCATTATATCTGATGCAACAACCGTGAAACGCGTCGGCGACGGCACCTCCAGAGGATTCTTACCAACGCGAGAGATCAACGGGGGACCGAGGGATCAGGACGTCAGTCGGGGGGGGTGGGGGGGGGTTGCTTTTTGGCATTAACCTATTCGCAAATATGCAGCCACAGTTAAAGCGAACGAGTAAAAGAGCAGAAGGGTAAGTGTCTCTGACGAACTTAATCAACACCTCAACTTCATATCCAATTTCAGTTTAGATTCAGCCTCAGGGAACCAGAGACTCACGGGGTTGAGGTCGAAGGTTGGCCAAATGTCCAACTAATCTAGTTGCGACACACTAAGAAACTGTATCCCAAGAAAATCACACATGCAACAACTGAAGCTGTTTTCAACAAGTCTTAATATGTATGGCGACATTTTAATAATAACAATACATAACTAAAATAATAACAATAACTATATTTCACTTCTGTATTTTAAA
Source organism: Chanos chanos (assembly GCF_902362185.1). Classification (NCBI taxonomy): domain Eukaryota; kingdom Metazoa; phylum Chordata; class Actinopteri; order Gonorynchiformes; family Chanidae; genus Chanos; species Chanos chanos. The sequence goes on from NC_044510.1 coordinate 2,903,200, forward strand.
AATCACATCCAAGAACAAAATGTTGTTCCCTTTAACATGCATTTTTATTATCTACAAAATTTTCTTACTATCAGTAAACGTGCATTAACACTAGATGCTCTGATAGCATTAAATATTTACAGAGATACAAACAGTCACCAGGAACTGGCAAAACATCTCACCAAACAGCAACACACTGCACAAGGTATGATATTCATCCATAACAAAAATCAGCTGTTATTTTCCCAAGTAGACCTTTGAAGATGTTTTAATCTATTATATTTTTTTGCTCTTTCAATCTCTCTCTCTCCCTCTATCTCTCAATGTGGTATTATGATTTCTTCTCTCATTCACCATGTAACAGCAGACAAAAAACAGAGAGAGAGAGACAGAGAAAGCACTATGGCTCAGACTTGACAAACACATATTATTATCTATTATGAAAAGACTCAATATAACTATTACATACCATGGCAAACAAACAGCATCCTTGGAAAGATGATGTTATGAAAGAGGTAATGAAATACCCTGAAATGAATAGCACAACCTATAATTTAATGCATTGCTCTCTGTCTATGAAAAATTACCTCGGCTGTTACACCGGGGACCAGAACCAAGTTCTTACAACCCTCAGACAGCTATATAAATGTGCTAAAGTGGACGCTACGCTGATTACTTCAGAAAGGACGGCTAATTTCAGCAGCTGCCCCCACATCTACTCTGGAAGAAAAAAAAAACAAAAAAAAAAACTGCGATCCATTACTGGCTTCAAAGGTATTTCTGTCCAGTAACCTTAACATTTGAGCAGTTGATTATGCGCTCAGTAAGAGATGGCGGGGTTGCCATGGCGATGACCCGACCACGTACGAAATAGCTAAAACTAACAACGTATATCTAATGGCATAACCGTGCCCATCTTCCTGCTGAAAGCTCGGCATGTATGCACCGCACTTCCATCAACATCGCGTCTTCCATATGCTACCCGGCAGAATTACCAACGACCGCGCACGGGCAATTGAAGTGAAAGTCGTGCGTGACGGTTTTGTGTTTGCGGACGTTTGTCCTCAGAGACGCGTTTAGACAATTGCAGACTTCCGCTCTTTTGCCGTTGGAGCCGTCTCAGGACTGCTTTGGATAAAACAACTCAACTGATCCTCTGTTTTTCATTTTTGGTCTCTTAAACTCCGCGCCAGTGCCCGGAGAGCAAGGAATGGCAAAAAAAAAAAAGAAAAAGAAAGAAAAAAAAAAGCTTTGTCAGCCAGTGCAGATTAAACTCATTAAACCTGGAGCTCTAGCTGACGAACATTCAACACACCAGTTACTTATGCTGAGCTTTAAAAAACAAGCTTATTTTAACAGTTAATTACAAAAGTTGATAGTCTGTGCAACCCCCCAAAGCAAATGTTAATGTGACTGAGGGAACACATACTCCACAGAGAGAGAGAACGAGAGAGAGAGAGAGAGAGGAGGGGGGGGGCAGCGAGAGAGAGAGAGAGAGAGAGAGAGAGACAGAGAGAGGGGAAAATCCAGATATATCCATATATGTAAGGATTACTGTGAGATTAAAAGCCTTATTAGAGGATTTGAGATGATTATTTCATAGTTTTTGTTGGTAGTTTTTGTTTGCATTTAGTTTGCATGCAGCAGATTACAGCCATCTGTCTAAAATACACATGTGTCAGCAGAGGCTAAAAACCAAGCTCAAGAAAATGCGATCGAAACAAGGTTTGTAAAAAACTCTTTACAGTTCAGCAAGAAGTGAACTGAAGTTTTGAGGTCATGTGTTCAGTATGTTCCCCTTTCAACAGCCCAGATTGATGAATGTCACAGAGATAAAGAAGGCACTCCAGGAACCGTCTCAAACAGGTTTTTGCAGATTATGGAGTTTGAGAAACATGTCGCGGTTCTTCTGTCCAAACAACACTGAATTTAACCTCCGCCGACAAAGACAGGTGACAAGGATAGTCGAGCAATTAATAACAAACAAAGAAATAAACAACCTATGGTGAATATAACATAATGTGTGTGAAACACAACTAGGAGACCTTCCGAATGCTAAATTTGAAAGGCAGATTGGAAAATATATATCGCTATGTTTCTATTTTTGGTAATCCAGGCCCTCAATCTCAGAACCTGGTGCATGCACACAAGCTATCTGATCTGCAGGACTGGCAGTAATAAAACTGTGATAGAGACAGACAGAGAGAGAGAGAGAGAGAGAAATGAGTGAGAGAGAGAGAGCATGTCTGAACTTGCCCTTGGGCTGATAAACGGGTCCGTGTTATGACGAGGAGAAAGGGGACAGATCCCAGAGACACTTTCCCAAGAAAATGCTTGACGCGTGAGTCAGTGAGGACCTCTGCAGTGCTCTTGGTATGGTTCTCATATGCAGAGTAATACTGCATGCTTTTCTCATAAAACCGAAATGGAACCGTTTTGGGAACCCCGATGATAAAGCGGAAGGGAATTTTACTCATCCTTAAAGGAGCCGATAGAACACTCCTACCAAAGCAGTTTACCTTTACCTACCTGGAACTGAGAGATACTGAACACGCTATGTTTTCTGACTCTCTCATTTTCTTTGCTGTTTTGTGCCCTGTGACTATAAAGTGAGAGAGAAAAGCAGGGCATTTGTGCAGCAGTAAAACACAGAGCTGGATCCACTGCACAACTCAGCTCTAGACTGTGGGATGCAACGCTGAGGCAGTTGTGCACATAGGTATTAGCTATCTAATGTCTACACAAACACACACATACACACACACATACATACACACACACACACTCATACACACACACACACACACAGACACACACGCACACGCACGCACACACACACACACACACGCACACGCACACATACATACACACACACACACTCATGCACACATACATACACACACACACACTCATACACACACACACACACACACACACAGACACACACTGATCAATGGACAATTATGTTAAGACAGGAGAGTGATCTCCTGGAAGCCACCTGTTGTTTGGTTTTGTTCTCTCTTGTGCTCACTACCTGAATGACTCTGTAACTATCTTAAGAATCTGTTTCAGTGAGGTTAAACAGTGTGTGTCTAAATAAATGTATATTCTGTCACATTCTTCAGGACAACAGGAGCAGGGCCTTACAAAAAAACAGAAATGGCTGAACTGTACACGTGACTCTCCCACAGTTCAGTCTAAAATAAAACCTCCATTTGCACCAAAGTTTTAAAAAATGACCCCTCCTCTCACCCCCCCCCATCCTGTTTACCCCCTCCCTCTCTCCCGACTCTCTAATGGAGTGAAATTAAGGATGTTCCAAACAGCCCTCACACATTAGCTAAAACACTCATTCCCAACCAAGTGTTTCCACCCCCGTCTCTCGCTTTCTCTCTGTCTCTCTCTCTGTCTGTCTCTCTTTCTCTCTCTGTCTCTCTCTCTCTGAGTCTCTCTCTCTCTGTCTCTCTCTCTCTGTCTCTCTCTCTTTCTCTCTCTCTCTCTTTCTCTCTCTATCTCTCTCTCTCTCTCACTGTGGGAGGAAGTGATTGTGCTGTAAATAGAGTCCTATTGCCAGGCTGCGGACTCAAAGCACTCTCATTTAGGAAGGAGCATGAAAAAAGGGACTCGGGCAAAGATAATGGAGAGAGAGCAGTAATGCAGGTGAAGATGAGAGAAAGATGGAGAGAAGAGAAAGAAGCTGAGAGGTGTGTGTGTGTGTGTGTTGGGGGGGGGGGGGGGGGGGTTGGGTACACAAGAATGGGGAAGAACTTGCTGGTAGAATTTTCAATGACAGACGAGCGTGAGTCTCGACTGAGGGAGAGAGAGAAAGAACAACAGGGGAAAGGAAAATATGTTTGTGTGGTGAGTGAGTGAGTGAGTGATTGTTAGTGAGTGAGTGAGTGAGTGAGTGTGCGAGTGAGCGAGTGAGTGAGTGAGTGAGTGATTGTTAGTGAGTGATTGTTAGTGAGTGAGTGAGTGAGTGTGCGAGTGAGTGAGTGAGTGAGTGTGCGAGTGAGTGAGTGAGTGAGTGAGTGAGTGAGTGATTGTTAGTGGGTGATTGTTAGTGATTGAGTGAGTGAGTGAGTGAGTGATTGTTAGTGAGTGAGTGAGTGATTGTTAGTGAGTGAGTGAGTGATTGTTAGTGAGTGAGTGAGTGAGTGAGCGAGTGTGCGAGTGAGCGAGTGAGTGAGTGAGTGAGTGCGCATGACAGACTGAGACTGAGTGAGAATGAGGTTAGATTTTTTAGGTCAAGCGGTGCGAAAGAGAGCGAGTGAGAAAAGAGAGGGAGAAAGAGTGCCTGTACTCACAGAGAACTGGGCCGACTCTGTTTGAATGACAAATGTGCGTCAGCGTCTCCGTCAGCGCTGGGGGGGGGTGCTGTTGAGACGAGTCCAGCCGTGAGAGCTGTTACAGTTCGCTGACGAATGCCCCGTCTGCGACTCCGTGCTAGAATTTAAGACTACGCTGTTCCTCTTCTCTGCTGTAACAACAGCAACAACACAGCAGCGTAAATTCAGCGTGTTACTCTATAGCAACATCACAAAAGCATCACAGCACAGGGAGTCTTCCTTCAACCTCAACTCCCCCACCTCCAACTCAACCTCTGTGAACGTTCAACGCGTAGCAAGAGTCTAATCAATGCTAACAAACGTTTCTATCCTGTACAAGGTCAGAATGAAGAGATTCTTCATTAACCGGGCAAGAGTTACAGAGTTACAATGGTTCAATCTGGTCAGAGCTAAGAGCCATCAGAGGTTTCACAGAAGTCTATGACACCAAATCTAGCATTTCTCTACGGTTATTATTCTAACATTCACTTTGAAACCGAAACAATTCCCCCGAGACAACACAGTCTTGCCTATTTTACAAGAACCCCACAGCTCTTCAATAATTCCTGAACTTTACATAACAATCCATTGATGTCTACGCAGAAAAAGAACAGCTACGGTGTACGAGTATTCAGTGCGCGGCGGCTAACGCTAACGCTAACTGTAACTGTGGAGGGGGTTGAGGCAGTTCTGAATGAAGACGCTGTGCTCTCCGATGTACCGCGTGGCTCTACGGTAGGAGGTGCCAGGTCTGTCAGAAAGCACAGCGTCGACGTCCTCACCTTTGTCCTTCTCTGAATGAGTGGGCGTTTGGAAGAGCATGAGGGGTCTCTCGCTGCAGGAGGGGGCTTTGGTCTCCGTGCTCCTCCTCCTGCTGGCGAGGTTGAGTGGAGCGTTGGCCTGCCCCCCCGTCGACACAGGGGGGTCTCTGAAGATCTACGAGAGAGACAGGGACAAAGACAGACAGGCAGTCAGAAAGACATAGACGGATTGAGACAGCAGAGAGAGAGAGAGAGAGAGAGAGAGACAAAGACAGACAGGCGGACAGCAACAGACAGAAAGAGAGAGACAGAGAGAGGGTTAGAGTGGGAGAAAAAGAGAGAGAGAGAGAGAGAGAGAGAGAGAGAGAGAGATAGGATAAAGTATGTTCCAGCCAGAAACACCTGATTAGGCAAACATTGAGTGTAACAGGCATTGTTGACAGTGTCTGATTCGCTCTCCTAGGTTGTCTGAGTTGATTCATTGCTCTGGCTGGACTGCACCGTGCTGTTGATTCTGATGAAAGGGCAAGAGCCTACAGGCTGTGCACAGCATCCAGAAAATACACTTTCACTATGAGGCCAGCACTTTTTCAAAGAGTCTTTTCTTTTTGCAAACTGTATTTTCATTTTACCTTTCAGATGTTGAAACATTTTCATCAACATTAGATCTTCTTGTTCTCTCAATTAAACCGACAATTTTTTTTATGTTTGTTTGTCCGGGAGAACAGCAAAACTCATAGTTGGAAATTTGAATTCATGGTTTCATAATTCTTTTTCTTTTTGTTTTTTGGTTTTTCCATTCCTCCCACTTAGCCCTATGGTAAAAAAAAAAAAATAAATATATATATATATATATATATATATATATATATATATATATATGTATAAAGATGTCAGTCCATGGCCTAGATTCAAATCATGCACAAAAAAGCCTGCCTACGTTTGCTGTGCTCCATTTTCGTCCAGGGACATTTAAAAGCAAATCCACCTACTGTTAGTCATACAAAGTCTGCCTGCGAAGAAGGGAAAAAAAACCCCCAAAAAACAAAAAAACCCAGCATGCAAACTGAAACCTTTGCCTCTGCTGTTTGTCTGGGACCTGGCTTTACTGCAGCGCAAGGGCCGAATCAAATGTTTGTTAAAAAGCTTCTGAGAAAATGTAACTATGTTAACATTCATGACATAACCTACAACTTTGCAGCAGAAGTAGGTATACAGAGACATAGAAATGTGCTGCATGAGGTTTTTTTTCACAAAATCCTGGCAAGGGAAAGGAAGCTGGTCTTGTTAGAGAGATAACACTGCTACTTTCACACATCTGCAGTTTCTTTGAAAACTGGAAAATGTCAAAGAAAAGAAAGAGAAAAAAAAAGAAAAAGAAGCGAAAACCTAGCTTGGGTGTCCTCTCATCGCTCCGTTCGAATTTGATGTCCTTTTCATTGAATGTCAAATGCTTGAATGCTTTTGCTAAGCCAAACACTTGAGTTATGTAACAGCGAGCAAAAAGAGCATCTCGGGACGCCTGGTCTCAACGCTGGGCTCAGCTGTTACATCTCCATTCCTTCTAGAACTCTCTAAAGTGCCTTTCACTGCCTACAGTCATATCTGACTGTACTTCTACCCTTTTACCCAGACTCCCATTGGCAGGACTGAAAAAATAAATAAATAAGAGCACAGATTATGTTATAGATTCCCTCTGACATACCAGACCCCACCAACGCACGGGTCTGTCACATGACACAAAGAGGTCGCGCAGGGGGACTCACCGCCCTCCGGGGCTTCTGAGTCGCCTGTTGCCATGGTAACGCCTCTCGGCACCCCGAAGAACAAACACGCCCAGCTCAGGATGGACGCAAGAGAAGGACTTTTCTAATTCCTCTAGAATATGGCCTAAAAAAGGGCCCCTGCTCCCCCCCCCCCCCCCCCCACCCCACCAGTCTCAGCCCTTTTCATAAGTGCAGGAATGCTGGTTTGTCTGAACAAGTGAATAGTCTGACATGGAATATAGAGTAGCCTCAGAAACACAGTGCATCTGATAGAACGGCTTCAAAGGCCATATCAAACCATTTTCTCAGTGGAAAAAGGAAAAAAAAAAAATTAAAAAAAAAATAAAAACCCAAATATAGCTTTGTTTACAAGATTTAATTTACTCTACTCTACGAAATGTCTTTCATTGCATTCCAGCTTTGGTTCTTCTCCAGCGTTTCAATGGCAGAATTCTCTTACCCTCATTTTTCCACTTGTGTCTCACTCAGATGAGACCAGAGATGGTTTCACTCACCCTCTCATGGTTCTCGATAAGGATCTCCACGACGATGTTCTGGAACTTTATGTCCATGATAGCTGCCACGGTCTCCTCCTGCGGCCGCAGCAGCGTGGGGCCGAAGACCACGCCCAGGTTGGCCACCGTCATCAGGTTTTTCTGATGGTGACTTGCCACACTGCAGAGAGAGAAGGAGAGAGAGAGAGAGAGAGTTTCTACCTTTACTGACCGACTTGCCAACACCACGCCAACTGTCATCAGTGTAATGTTATTGCACTTTACCATGTTATTGTACTTTACAGTATGTTATTGTTCTTTACAGTATGTTATTGTACATTACAGTATGTTATTGTACTTTATAGTGTTATTGTACTTTACAGTGTTATGTTCCTTACAGTATGTTATTATAATTTACAGTATGTTATTATAATTTACAGTATGTTATTGTACATTACAGTATGTTATTGTACTGTACAGTATGTTATTGTACTACTTACTGCAGCCTGGAGGGTTTTTAAGAATCTCTGGTAAAAAGTACAGTAACAGATCCATTGTGTAAAAGGGATGAAAATTTCATGAGGATGGATAAAATGAATAGTAGACGTAAGAGGCGAACGTCAGATGAATTTTTTAAGAGCTAACCAGCTGACGGCAGCGTCTGTAAAGCGTCCACGCAGAGTATAGAACAACGCGCCTTAAGACACTCAAGTCGTGTGAGAGGAACTTCATCTTTACTGACACATGGACTCATTCAGTCAAATGGGCGACCCATTTCAAATGAAATAAGACTGCTTTTCTGAAAAAGGATTATGAAATTATTTCAGTAGGCTAGCCTTTACCAGTATGCCCCTGGACTGAAGACCAGCGACACTGATCTCTGATTGGCTAATGTGGGTGCCTGAAGTTTAAGGGTGCTGAAGTTGTAATCTAAACAAATAACAACCGCTGTTAACTGTTTCAGCGCTTTCTGTGGATCGGCATATGGACGAGTGTAAGGGACGAGGAAGACACAAGAATCCATCGACCAGGTTCCACAGCGTAACGGTCCCAACAAGGACAGATACACACCACACCGTTTCATATTTTTAAAAAAAGTTCAATGTCAGACTAACCACTGCCGTAAACGATGAATCTAAGCTAAGTGGTTTTGTAAGTGCATTTGGCATACAGGAAATAAACGCATACATAAATAAACAACAACAATAACCCCCCCCAAAAAATGAAGTGTTTTATGGAGGAAGCTTCTAAGGTGGCCCTCTGACCAGTGTTGAGGAACGTGTTTCCAACGGCCCAAACAAGGCGACCGTCTCCTTTAAATACAGAGTCCGTGTCTGAGACAAACACACACACCGACCAGAGATTTTCTGAATTGTTTGTGATAAACAGTATTCTACATTCTTCCATTTCTGTGTACAGATTAAGCACTTCTATGTAAACAGCAGAGCTAAAGCACTCTAAAATACATTAGTCCAGAAAAAAAAAAAAAAAAAAAAAAAAGACAATGAGATGCTATTACATCACTGTGTTTGTGTCCATTGTTTAAAAACCTGTGTCAAGCGTGCTCTGCGCACCCGGGGTCATTTTCCCCCCGTCATGGTTCTTATGACTCGAGACGGGATGGCAAATTCCTCAAAATTCTTTGCCCTTAAATAGCAGGTTTTTTTTTTTTTTTTTTGCAAACAACTCAAACGCGAGAGGATATGAACTATGCAAATAAGCATGTTGGTAAATGAAATTTAATACTTGTCAACGAAGCATTACAAATCTCCCTTTTCTGTAATAATCCTCTCTGTGGGGAAAGAATGGGTTCAAGTTTCCTTGATGGCTTTTTTCTACTCAGGGGCAAACCAGGTCCTGACATTCTTTTTTTCTTTAAGGGGAGTGGCACAGAAACTTTTAGCAATAGCATCAGACCCCGTTACACAAAAAAGAAAAAGAAAAAGAGAGAGGGGGAGAGAGAGAGAGAGAGAGAGAGAGAGAGAGAGAAAAGGAAAGGAAAGGAAAAAGGAGAATAAATAGTTGACTTTGTTTCAGCAGTGTGACTGGGAGAGAGATGGATAAACTCTGGTCACTGCTGTTGCCAGCAGTGTTGAGTTCATTACAAACACAATCCTCTTAAGTCTTAGCGACTGGCAGGATTTGTAACCCTAGTAAAAGGGGGCGTGGACCCTAACCTACTTTGCCAAGTGTTTCATAAGCAGGTCCAGCATCTGCCGATTCTTTTCCGGGAGCCGGTGAACAGTGGCGTGGATCTCCGCTATCCGCGCCTCAGGACTGTCCAACTCTGAGAGAGAGAGAGAGGGAGAGAGAGAGAGAAAGAGAGAGAGAAAGAGAGAGGAGGGGAGAGAGAGAGAGTGAGAGAGAGAGAGAGAGAGAGAGAGAGAGAAAGAGAAAGAGAGATTAGGTCAGGATATTTGATTTTCATAAGACATCAACAGTAGACCAGATATCTGTACACTGAGTAGTTCCAGACTATGGGCAAGTCTTACATGGTGACTTAAAACTACCATTACCTTTAGAATAATCCATGAAAACAACAGTTCTTATGTATTCATTAATATCATTTTTAACTTTCACCGTTTTCCATGATTGAAATATATCAGAATATGTAAGGCTTTCTGAACAACAGGTCACTATTTTTCCTTTTTTAAGCCAACAGGAGCATTTGCCAGACGTTAATCCCCATGGTGAGAACACTAGTAACAGGTGAAAGTTCCTCCCTGTTGGCTGTTTGACTGTGTTATTTCTCTCTGGAGCAGAGTAAGTGGGACACTCAAGGTCAACTCTGAAATGAGTGTGTGTGAGCGTGTGTGTGTGTGTACTCGATCACTGTTGTCAGGGCTGGAGAGCGACAGTGTTAGTGATATACTGGACACATTCATCACTGCAGAGTTGTCAATTCCATAGCACAAGGAACACAATCATTCACATCCTACTGCATCTGTATGCCAAGAGTGTAACACACACACACATACACATACACACACACTCCCACGCACGCATGCACACACATGTACACACAGACACACACACACACACACACACACTCCCTCGCACACAAACACACGTGCAAACACACACACAAACACACACATACATTCATACACACACAAACACACACACACACACACACACTTACACTGTCCTAGTATTCAACAGTCCTATCTGTTGTGTTTGGTGGTGCTGAGAGGATTGTCTCACTTCATGTATGTGAGGATATACACTACATTACTTTATATCCATTTCCCTCTCTCTCTCTCTGGCTCTGTGTGTGCGCGTGTGTGTGTGTGCGTGCGTGGATGCGTGTGCGTGTGTGTGTGTGTGTGCCCACGCGCGTGTGTGTATGTGTGTGCGTGTGTGTGTGTGTGCGCGTGTGTGCCTCGGTGTGTGTGCGTGAGTCCACATACCACCCAACTCTGCATCCATCTCCTGTTTTCTCTCTCTCTGCCTCATTTTCTCTGTTTGTGTGTGTGTATGTGTGTGTGTGTGAGGTACTACTCTGCATCCATTTCTTTCCAGATCTCTCTCTCTCTCTCTCTCTGTCTGTGTGTGGTTGCCTGAGTGAGTGCACACCCCTGTGAACATGTTTGCAGGCATGTGCTAAAACATCAAGGCTTTCCAGAAAAACGACAACAACAACAACAACGACAACAACAAAATTATTAAAATGCCACACCACCCAGCCTTCTCTACTTTACATCAAAAAAAAACAACCCACACAAAACATCACCACCTAGTGGCAAGAGAAGTCTACCTCCACTTTCCCTGAGCTCCTGACCTCTCTCTCTCTCTCTCTCTCTCTCTCTCTCTCTCTCTCTCCCTCTCTCTCTCTCTCCCCAAAGCCCTCTGACATATTAGAGTAATCTATCTTCTTGAGATGGGACACTAATAGCCAGTAATCCCTCCCACAGGTAAACAGTGAATATGAGGATGGAAAAATGGATGAAAGAGGTTTATTACAGAGACAGAAAGAGCAACAACAACGCTGAGTGAGAGAAAAAGAGGCGACGGTTTAAAAGTACGGAAGTGAGATTAAAAAAAACGGGCGGGAGGGAGGGGGGAGGGGGCACTGAAGTGTTTAATCACTGGCATTTAGAGAGAAAATAAAGGGAGTCTGAGATGTTTGAAGTGCAAACAGGTCTGTGTGTGGTGAGGGAATGACATGCATGAACTGCGGTAAAAATAGAGCCATCGGATGGTTGACACAGGCCGCATGGGCGGAGTCAAAGTAATCCTGTACTGAAATTAAACCTCAGAAGACAGGCCGGCTACAAGGGAGGTCTAAAACACGCACGCACACACACACTCATACACACAAACAGACACACACTCACACACATTAACACAAATACAATACTTTTTTCACACCTTTTTTGTCTTTTCTGCACACACACACACACACCTAACACCCAATCCCTCTTTTCTTCTCTGCTACATCAAAATACACACGCCCTATCTCTCTCTCTCTCTCTCTCTCTCTCTCTCTGTCTCTCTCTGTCTCTCTCTCTCTCTCCCCTCCTCTCTAACCATGGGCAGGTTCCAGGTGGCTCCATGCCTTTCTTCACAGAAGCAGGAAGGGCAGAATGGAATGAGAGAAGAGAAGAAGAGAAGAGAGGGAAAGAGAAGGGAAGGGGGCGGAGAGAGAGGAGAGATCTAATTGGAAAAAAAAAAAAAAAAGGCAAGTTCATCTGAGGACAACAACCTAACGTCACACCCACGGGTGCGTGCAAAAAACAGACCCCAGTATGCGTACTGAGCCAATGAAACAGAAGGAGAGAACAGGGGA
>NC_044510.1:2917816-2927816 GCF_902362185.1 Chanos chanos
GATGTTGTGATTTTAACAACTGAGCTCTGAAAGTGCAGCCAAGCAAGTAGCAAAGTAATATAATAACCTCAGTGCACATCATAAAGAATGTGAATGTTTTGACACAGTTAACATGATAACATGGGTGCTAAAAAGCAACTGAAAGCAAAAGTAAGTCGAGGAAACTAAAGACACTTTAAAGACACTAAACATGCTAGAGCCTCACACAATATATCATCCAGGGTTTCTTTTGTGCTATCAAGCAATGTGAACAAAGAGCTGTACTGTACTGTATACACACACACACACACACACACACAGACTCACACCTGCGCGTGGGTGTGCGTGCGTGCACATAATATTGGGCTTAAATGATGAGACTGCCAACATACTACAGTTCTCATCAATGTCGAGGCTCTTTCACGATGACACACAGATCACTCCCAGACAGACAGGAGGGATGTGTTTTCACACAGGGCATGTTCATGGTCAGACAGGTCAAAACTGAGGAGTTGTCTCTGACACAATAGGAAACGTAGCTCAATCTCTTCTCATTCTGCTTTCAACTGTACTAGGCAATTACCTCTTCAAAAATGAGTTCATACATGTTTTTGGTGAAACCGAGCACAAAATTTGGTTCAGGTGAACACACCATCCCCTCAGGCTACAACAGTCTTCCCCTAAATGTGGTTTTTTCTTTTTTTTCTTTAAATACGTATCATGTTGCAACACATAGGAGGTGGGTAACATACAAGCATCTAATAAATATTTGATGCGATTTCAGAAAATGCTCTCAGTGTTAGATAATGATTTGATGATAAACGCTGAAACATTTCACAAACTGACTCAACACCAAAACAATTACACCGGCGTTAATCAGATTTTGTGGACGGCGGAAAGAAGAACGCTGAGTCAAGATTTCACTAAATGGCCTGCATAATAAATGCAAGTAGCCGCGATTACTTTGAATACCCAATGGCAACAAGTAGGTGCTAATTTTAGACGGAATGTTCTCATGAGAGATTGGGCCACACTGCGGTGACACCCCTCCGGTGGTACTGCCTGCCCCCCCCAGGCTGAAGACAAAACCACACAGTTAATCTTCCTATGCTAATGACCTCCTCTCATAATCAGCCAGCACTGAAAAAAAATCTTTTCCCCCGACGCCCACTGTTTTTAAAGATTATTCTGACATCCTTGGATATAATGTGGATAAAACAGATATGTCAATCAATGACGAGACAGATGTATTCTACAGACTCCTGTGAAACAAAACATATTACTGTTGAACAACATACAAATGAGAATTTTCAGACATCAAATAATCTCCCAATGAATACTAAAGGGAAAATTAGGTTGTTCAGGTAAGGTTTGGTAAAGTTTCCAAATTCTTGTTTGTTTTCTTAACTAGGGCCGGAATTCCAAAGGAGACTTCAGACAAGACATCTCGTCTTTAAAACACTGTAGACTGAAAAGACAAACCCTCCATCTCACACCTTCAGATGTAGATGTATTTTTCTTTTTTGTTTTTTTGCCTTAATATGATTTTCAGTGATTCGATTACATCATGTAATCCAAACATCTAAGGTGGAATAGAAAATGTTATATTTATAAAATGTGTAAACGTATTTCTACATGATGTGTTGAACACATCATAAAGGAAAGACTAGCATAAGACCTTATTTTGTAGTTTGATTTCAAAACAAAAGTAATGCACATATACACTACCATATACAGATGCTGCTAGCACATGGATCCAAATGAAGGAGCCATAAAAAAAAAAAGAGAGAATTTACAGTTTGCCAATATCGGAGAAAACAGACCACACTCTTCAAAAGACCGGCTTTGTCACGGAAATCCAGTTTTACCAACGGTTAATTACATTCAGCTGACATTGTGATTCTAACAGGTGAAAGCTCTGCAAAACTCTTATGCTGAAATTAAGATGTGAGATTTGATTTGAAAGACGTCTGGCAGAGGCGATTAGTAAATGGAACCAAAAAACCTAGGACGGAATGAATGTGGAACAGTGCTTGGATATAAAATATGAGATTACAGCTGTAGAGAACCCATGACTAACACACGTTCATGACTAGAATGTTCTTTTTACGAGACAAAAAAAAAAATCCATACACTTGAGCATGACACACTGAAAACCTGTCATTTCTACACAATAGACAGTGACTCTCTGTTTAATTCTTTTTTCACACTAGAAAGTTTGGATATTATGGACACAGCTTAAAACTTTTACTGTGTCTTACCCTTAGATATAATACAACTTCCAGTCAATATTATACTAGTCCATATGTATCTCGAAAGACTCCACCTTTGTTTGAAAACTGAGACATCTACTGAGACGGGTAGTCTTTCATTGATCAATAATTCATAACAATAAACAACACTGCAACTGAGAAAGGGCTCTCGTCTAACGTTCCAGAATTACATCAATGGAGAATTTTTTTTCTTTTTTTTTTCATTTTACTAGTGAGAGACAGAGAAAGTCTGTGGTAGAAATTGATTGAGTGTGAGCTCACACTGAGACATAACCAGATGGAGGATAATTATGTCATTAGAGCTGAATTTAGTTTCTTCATTCATTCGTTTGTTTGTTTGTTTGTTTGTTCACTGCGAGCTACCAGGCGGGACAACCAAGTATGACTGCTTTTGTTTGAAAAAGCTCCGGTTATTTATTTACTTATTTATTTATTTATCTGTTTATTCACTGTTTATTTATTTTGTTTTTTCTGTCTTTTTTTCTGTCTTTTTCTGGTGGACCCCATTGATCGAGCGTCCGTCTTTAAAGGTGCGCTTTTCGTTCTGTGTGAGGAATAAAGGGGGGAAGAGATGAACAGTTCTGTGTGAGGAATAAAGGGGGAAGAGATGAACAGTTCAGTGTGAGGAATAAAGGGGGGAAGAGATGAACAGTTCAGTGTGAGGAATAAAGGGGGAGGAGATGAACAGTTCGCAATGTGGTGCATTCCCATATGCTTTGACATTATGGTAAACACATCTACTGAATGGAGTGTGTGGGCGTGTTGCAGCGTCTCGGTGTCCTACATATTTGAACAGGAAAGGGGAGAGAGTAGGAAACAACATCAGTTGCGGCTTTTAAATTTTTTAAAATAATCACTTGTTTTTTGTTTCATTTCTTTTTGGTTTGTATTCTGATTTAGCCGTTTATTTTGGAAGATTTATTTCATATCTCTTGCTGTCCCAACTTAAATCTGGTAAGGTCTATAATGAGGCTTTCTACATGGACTATGTACGTGGTCTCTGTATGCGTGGTTATTCATCATATTTAACCCACAAGACACCAATAGATCCAATGAGAATCTTTCCAGGCAAGACACACTTTACAGTATGTTAATTTTACAAGCCTGATACACCCGCATTCTCAAAAATATAACACAGTTTCAAATATATATATACATATATGTGTGTGTGTGTGTGTATAAAATGTATAAAATGAAACATACATATTTTTAAACATATATATACATGTTTCAATACTGTACTAAATGCTACTTTGTGTTGATCTCGCTCTCTCTCACCCATAGCCAGGCTTAGTAGTTTCTGCACTCTGGAGTTGACGCCAACGATCCTGTACAGTCCCTGCTCCTCGATTCCTGTCAGAAGAAGGAGTGAGAACAGATGGCACTTTATCAGTACTCCCAGAGACCAGCACAGACCAGCAGCACTGTGTGGAGTGGAAGAGGAGAAATAAAAAAGAAAACAAAAAAAAGGGGTAGAAAAAGAGCAATGAGGTGGGAACAGCTGAATAGATGAGGTCTTACCTCTGGTCTCCACGGCGTAAATGAACTTCTTGATGACGTTAAAGCCAACGACATCAAGCTGTGCCACTGAGAGACAGAGAGAGAGACAGAGAAAGAGAGAGAGAGAGAGAGAGAGAGAGAGAGACAGAGAGAGAGAGAGAGAGAGAGAAAGAGAAAGAGAAAGAGAGAGAGAGAGAGTATAGCAGAAAGAGAGTGTTAACCCATGTAATTGGTCTAAACTGAATGTAAAATGACTCTACAATCACAGTGTTTCAGCAGCAGATGGTGAGAGTGAAATTTTAGCTAATCAGACACTCACTAGCTTCATTTTGGCTGTCTCGGTTCAAGTTGTACACCTGTTCAAACGAAACGCACAGTTTACTGCAGGCAGGGTTCTAGGCAGTGATACAACCCTAACACCATGGTGTGAACATACTAGACTTATTTGGTACTGGTATTAGTTTATCAAATATTCCAGTATCATAACTGCATCACAAATATTACTGTGTTAGACTTGTTAGCATTAGATTATTAGCATCGGCATAAAAACATGGAAACACTGAAAGACACAGTGACTTCAGCTGTGTGCAAGCATGTCATGTTCTTTCGGTCCCGTATGGCTAGAGATGCGGATTTAACAGGCATGAACTTCTATAAAAACTGTCTGTGTGTTGCCACGGAAACGTACCGGCTCCCTGCCATCCATGGCTTCCATCCACAGCCTACGGTCTTCCTCAGACAGGGCCTGCATAGTGATCATTCCTGGTCTATGACACAAAAACACACACACACACACACACGCGCGCACACACACACACACACACACGCGCACACACACACACACACACACACACAGAGCACAGTCAAATACTCAGTCGCTCACACACTGCCTGCTGTTCTTTTCAGACACAGACCGCAAAGTGATCACGGCTCACTTCCCACACAGCCAATGGAATGGTCAGAAAAAAACTGTGGTTTACCATCAAAGTCCTCACACCCATGTGACCACAACACAATATACAGACTACACAAGCTCTGAATACACACACACAAACACACACACAAACGCACACGACATACACACAGATCTATCTCAGACCACACACACACACACACACACACACACTCTGCCCTCTCTGTTTTTATCACTCTGCACTTAACCTTGCATGTACCATCATCAGTCCTTCCTGCCTTGAAATCAACTGCCTCTTCCCGATTATTATCATAACTCTTCTGCCCTGGCATATACCCTTCAGCTAGACACACACACACACACACACACAAACAGCTCACACTCCTCAAGCCTTGCAGCATCTTTTTGTGTGGGTGGGTGGGTGGGTGTGGTGTTTGTGTGTGTGGGTGAGTGGGTGTGTGTGTGTACTCGTACAACTATCCTTGTGAGGACCAGTTTTAGACCATGGGAGGGAAGGACATTTTGGGAAAGTGAGGGCATTTTGGCTGGTCCTCACTTCTTCAAAGGGCTGTTTGAGGGTTAAGACTCAGTTTTAGGGTTCAGGTTAGAATTAGGTTTAGGTTAGAGTTAGGGTGAAGGTTGGGGTTAGGCATTTAGTTGAGATGGTTGAGGTTAGGGTTAGCGTTAGAGTCAACGAGTGTCCTCACAAAGATAGAAGAACAAGTGTATCTGTGTGTGTGTCTGTGTGTGTGTGTGTGTGTTTTGATCTTGGCAAGACAGTGCCGCACTTACATACATTAACATTAGTTAGTGAAGCTACTTACCAAAGCATGCACAGATAAGCCTTCTAAACTTTGTATCACAACGGTTTAAATGAATGCAAAAGGAATCAAACTAAATGTTGATCATCCACGCGCACTATCGGCAAATAGACTTGCTTCATGAAACGACAGAGAGTGAACCCTCCTCAGTATGTACCCAAAAGGTTGGACTGCGTCAAATTAATTTGTTTTGGGTGTGGCAAACGTGCGGTTGCTAGGCCCGGCTAATAAGCATTACCACATTTTCCTCTGTAAAAGTCGTTGTCGTGGTTACAGCGGTGCTTCGCCAAAAGCCTAAATGACAGCATGGCTGCACTGCGCCAGGAGCGCGGGAAATGAACGTGCTGGTATACAACATACTGACCGACAGATTTACAGAGGGATTCAAGGTGAGATAAATAAAAACTTCACAAAGTCAAAAAATCTTTTTTTTTTTTTTTGGCACGTCACATTGTGAGCTTTCATACTAAACAATGTCGTCCAATTATTTTTTTTTTCTCCCATTTTGATTGGGTGACGGGGAATTATGACAATGTTTCATTGGCCCTGTGTTCCACTGGCGGAATAACCTTGGACACACCCACTTCAGAAAGAACACGCCCACACTGACATCAGCGTCTCACGAAACCAGCTCACCTAGGTCACTGCAGAATGGAGACGACACGGAAACTTGACACTTAAAAACATCAAACTCATCGACCCACAAGAAGTCAGCCAATTTCACCTCCTCCTCTGCAGTCATATTAACAGCCTACTTAAAATTGTTCTTAAAAAAAAAAAGGACAGAAAGAATATTTCACTGAGAAAGAACTATAAGCAAACAGGCTTAAGGGGAGAAAGCCCAGGCAATTCCATGTTATCAGTAATGTGTGAGCATCATCTTGAACGTGCACGCTACATCTATGTGCATCAATAGATCTATGTACACACACACACACACACACACACACACACACACACACACACACATGCGTGGAACAGTAAAAATGCCACTTGATTGCTGAGGACGATCTCCGCTCTCTCTCTCTCTCTGCCAAATGTAAAGCGTCTGAGAGAGAATGGCAGCCATTTTAGTCCCTCATCTCTGTTTGCAATTAAGGCGGTGAAATTAGCCAAATGCATTCGCTATGTTCTGTTCCTCTTGCTATGCCAAACCTTATTAAACTCTCTGCCCAGTTCCTGTTATTGAGGCCAGAGGAACAGCGCTCCAAAGAAAGAGGGAGAATGTTGCCTCCTTGTGGTTAAAAACTGTAAAAAGAAAAACCAAAAAAAAAAAAAAAAAAAACTCACCGGTCTACAGCCTCAACGTCAAAACAGAACCTCTTTTCGATGGAGTCTGTCTTTCTCCTCGTGCAGGACTTGAGAGTGAAGCTTTCCTCTTCACCCTGAAAAAAGAGAGAAAAATCTAACTTGGCTCTAAAAGTGGTCTTCTCACGGTTGTGTTCTTTGTTTAGGTGAAGTCTGTGGATGGGGGTTCCATATACCACAAACTTTTTTTTTTTTTTTTTTACCATTTGCCAGTTTTTTAATTTGACACTTTAGCATCAAACCCAGTGAAACTGTTCAGATTAAGAAGTCAACAAGGTGAAGATAAAAAATTCATGAGGTGAATTTTTTTCTTGGGTCTCGATGATGTAGAGGAGCCAATTTTGTGTCAATCAAACAACCTTTCAAACTGTCACGAATGGCTACCATTACCTAAAAATACTCCACACTGCAAGTCTGATAAAGAAGCGGAGAGATTTTGCCTCTGTGTTGGGGTTAAGTAGGAGGGGCGGCGAGGAGAAGTCGGGTCAAGGTAATTGAGAGAGAAGGGGATAGAACAGGTTTGAGAACGAGACTGCTCTCTCCACAGCCAAGCAAACGTCAACATTTCTCTTCCAATTAGAATCAAATGCCCCTCACAAAAAACAGACACAACAGTTCTTCTGGACTATATCCACCTTCTTTTCTCAAGCCTCTCTCCTCTGTTTCTCCCTGGAGGGAGCTGCTGGTGCATCTGAGTTTCGCTTGAGTTTTGAGTTAAGTAAGCATGGTTGTGTTTATGTCCCGTTAGCACAGAGCTTTGGGTCTGAGGTCATTAAGTCAACGACTCTATTTTGGTATCTGTAGGTAAACATGTCTATTACAGGACATCTCTGGTAAAACATGTTACACATCCTGATAGTAAACATCTGGAGTGACTGCACTGTACAGAGCTCTGTATGTTCTGAAGCAGAAAGACTGCGTCTGCGTCTGCGACTGCGTCTGCGTCTGCGACTACGGCTGCACAGTGTATTTAAGCACCACCTCAGGTGCCCAACCTTACAGCTTTTCTAAAACTTAATCTAATAAAATCCATGCGAAGACGTTAATATGGAAAGAATTTTTATGTGGAAAGAATGAGGTTGTGTATTTGCAGACTTCATTCATACCCAATTAAAAAATATCTCAATTAAAAGCATTTCACTCGAATGTTTCGTTCGCCCACACCTATAATAAATTAAAACGTGGATTTCTATAAAAGCAAAACATTTTCATGGCACAGGCTGTTTTTTCGCTCCAGATCAGTTGGACAGATCCAAGACAAAAGCGTCGAGTCTCGATATGTAAAATAAATGAGACAGAAATGGAACTAAATCTCTACATATGACCAAATCTAAGACAACAGCACACACGTATGTTTCATGTTAGTCTCAGAAGTCTTTTGTGTTTTGATGAAGTATCAACTAAAGACACTTATTTTTAAAGTTCAGAACAACTCCGCAGATAAAAATAAAGTCAGATAGTCCGAGATAACATTTCTGGACTTCAGAGTTTGAAGGTTCTACATTTTGCTTTAAGCTCTTTAATGAGCTCAAATAAACGGTGAAAGCTGATCGACAGTTTTTGGCACGGGAATAGTCGGGAACGGCGGGAGAACCACCCCGAAGGTGTTCACGCTTGATCTGCGAACGCCATTCCTGTTCCGTAAACACAGTTAAACCTCAGACAAAATTCTGGGAGAACGTGTGTTGGCAGCGTGCTTTGGTAACCTGAGCTCAAACAGAAGCTTACGTTGTCTTTTCAAGCTGAGTTTGGCTGGTCCATTGGCTGAGTTTGGCTGGCCCATTGGCTGGCTACGTTTTTTTTTTTTGGTTTTTTTTTTTGGGTTATGTTAGTGCAACACCTGTGCATATTTGGATTTTGCTGAAAAAAAAAACGGCTCAATGCTTGCATTCAGACAGTGAATGTAAATGTACATTTAGGTCCTTATAGCTGATAATTTAATGAGTATTTTGGCCTTTAGCTCTTCCATACACGGTGTCTTTTCGTTTTTGTTTTGGAACTTTCTTAACTGTGAGTGCTTGTGTGGCCTGGGCAGTTAGAGCGGAGAGGGGAAACGTTGTCGGCAAGTAGGTTGACATTGGCGTTAATGAGTATCTCAGAATGCCACTGTAGACGGGCGCCTGGGAGGACGCCAGAGCCCCGTGCCAACCCGACCGTACAGCCAGGAGCCGGCCGTGCCAGGACAGAGCAGCCTCACACCCACCAGCCAATGAGAACAAGCAGGGACGGATGTGCCAATGTGCCAAAATGCAATCTCTCACCCTCGCTTCACTAACAAGGTCACACAACCCAGAGGACTGCCAGAGACAGTAGAGAATAAAGGAAGAGAAAGGGAAAGACAGAGAGAGAGAGAGAGAGAGAGGAGTGAGAGAGAGAGAGACAGAGAGATGGAGCAACGCAGAGAGAGAGAGAGAGAGTGAGAGAGAGACAGGGACAGAGAGACATACAACAAGACAGAGAGAAAGAGAGAGAGAGAGAGAGAGAGAGAGACAGACAGAGAGAGAGACAGACAGAGAGGGAGAGAGAGAGAGAGAGAGAGTGATGCAGAGTGAGAAAGAGGAGAAAAAGAGGACTCACTACTTTGCCTCCAGACTTCTGGTCAAAAAGAACCATGCCGACCCGTTTGGACTCGCGATGGTAGGTGCAGTAGTATTTAACCCACGTGGACACAAAGGGGCCTGGACAGAAGAGAAGGACAAGTGAGAAGAGCAAAGAAAAGACACTTGTGAAAACTGTGTTTGAACGTGTGACCGTATCGTGGGCTATGATGGGTTTCAGTGCGTCACACCTGCTTGTGGACAAACGTGTCCACGCCAATGAGGTCAGAGGTGTCGGACACTCTTACTCACACTTATTCACACTTATTCACACTGATCTCAACTTTCTAAACTGCATTAGCAGACAGACCGACAGTCTACAGTCATAAACTGTCCTTTTTAAAGCCTTATTTTCACATTGTATATTTCACATTATGAATCCAGGTCTATTCATATATGATTCATGTATATGAATCATATAACTTGACTACAGTTAGTGAATTATCGTAACAGTGCAAGCTACTCACAGACACACACACACACACACACACACACACACTCACACACACACACTCACCCAAATATACACACTTTTTTGCCCAGCAGAATAGAAACCGGCAATTTTTATGTACATACATGTCACTTAAGCAGTCTCTTTGCATTCTTTGT
>NC_044510.1:2932816-3067816 GCF_902362185.1 Chanos chanos
ATCAGAATCAAACACCTGCTTCAGACTGATGTCATCTTGATCATACATCACAGTGTTTGCCCAGAAAACTAACAACACCTGTTTACAGCAGATGAAAAACAGAGTCTAATGCAGAAAACACGAGACTTCACTGCTTCACTCTAAAGGTGCTGGCAAATGCGGCCGTTGAGAAATTCCAGGAAACGTGATTCTCAGAAATCCTCACCGCGAACAAGCCACACGGCCCAAAGGAGGTGCAATACTCATATTAGCTGACAGATGGCACTGTTGCGCAATTAATGCTACTGTGTGTGCGACCTCTCTATGGCTTCTTGAAGCAGCTAATCCTGATACTGATCTGACAATGACCCAAAGTGTCACATCATACCAAAAATTATAACACCTCATCACCAAACTCATAACACTTGGGTTATCTAACAGTATGATATTTTTTACACTTAAAGTCAAATTTTGACAGTGTTTTGTTCAAGTTGAAATCTGAGGTTAGTGTGCACAACTTGACGTCGACACTACTTAACCATCAAAAGAGTGTACGACAACATGCAAATGACCGTTGTATGTGACGTGACACAAGGACAAACATGCCACCAGAACTTCTACGAAATAGCCTGGGGGTTCATCTATAAAATTACAAAGTTTTAACATGCTCAACAACAAAGCTGAACACGGAGAGGTGTCTGTACATTATCATAGACCAGTGATCATTCACACGGCTGTCAGTGAAGCCTGTTATGAAAACTTTACTGAGTTTTTCATCCGTGCGTGTGTGAAGTTTGTTTGATGGCTGGGTAATGACATACCTTAGCAGCTCCAATCTGCTCTTTCCTGAACCGCTCCAGCGGCGTGATTAGAACGTCATTGGCATTCTCAATCTGTAAAAGCATAAAAAGACAAAAAACATTAAAGGACTGATCGGAATGTGTCATCTAAGCGTTCCTCTCTGCACTACAAGGATCATGTGTGATTCCTTCTCAAGATTTCTCCTATTTTTCCCTAGCATCTGGGTTTTTTTTGAGGAGTTTTTTCTTGCCCGCTATGAGGATCAAGTCAGGTGGTGCCACCCTGCTCTGGTTGTTGTAATCCTGTGGGCATGTAAAGCCCTTTGAGACTGTAAACCGTGATACTGGACTTTAAATAAACTTAAACTTGAACTTGATTACGATTATTATGATGACGATGACGATGACGATGACGATGACGACGACAACGACGAAGATTCTGAAAACCACGACATGTACGCTCAGTCATGTCCACAGGTTCTGCGATTCCAACGCAGACAACAGGATTGCACTCAGCGCAGAAAAACACGACCGTTCCTTTCTAGGGTCCACATGAACTTGGTTATCAAAGGCCCCCTGTCCTGCACATCCTTCTCTTAACTCTTCATCATCACAGTTCATTGGGTTAATCAAGGGCTTGGGGACTAATCGATAAGTGGAATCAGGCGTGTCAGTCCTTCGTGATGAAGGGTTAAAACAAAGACGTGCAGGACAGTAGGCCCTCGGGACTGAAGCTGACACCCACTGGTCTACACCACCACTCACTGGGATAAGAACAGTGAAAAGGATGTGACAGAGCTGATAATGCGGGTGGAGGTGATGATGGTCATGGTGGGGTTAACTTCTGTGACAGTGATGGAGGTGATGGTTAAGACTGTGAAGGTGGAGTTAATGAATACTGTGATGATTATGATGATGGTGATGACGATGGCGGTGGAGCTGATGGTGACTGGGACAGTGTGGTGCCGGTAGATGTGATGGTGACACAGGTGATGATGGTGAAATTTGGATTTGATGATGATGATGATGATGTTCACAGCAGTAACAGAGGTGCACTTACCATTCGGGTCCTCTCATCCTCAAGATTCTGCAGAACTCCAGCAAACTCCTGCAGTGACTTTGCTGCACATTCAGAGAGAAAGAAGGAAGATTCACAACATCTCATTAATTACAGCCTAGAAAGCATCACTATTAAGTGCAACTCACTGACTGGAAGCCAACTGTGAAAAAAACAAAGAAAGAAAGAAATAGTTTGCATTCTAACTTTCTGAGAAACTATAAAAAGGATTTTCACTGAACTTAAATGAACATTACGTTTTTTCATCTTCATAAGCACATACATGATTCAGCACGTCACAAGCCTCTGCATTTTGAAAGCACGCTTTTTAATGAGTCCCTTCTTCTTGCTAACATGACGCTTGTGAGTTTCCAAATAAGATGCCAAACAGACTAAAAACTTTCAGTTTTCACAATAATCCCTTCACTTAGAAAGATATTACGCCTTTAATTTCATACCAAAAAAGGCTTATTATATAAGAACTGTATAACCTCTAAATCACAAACTTGCTTTAGTATAGAGTAAGTCAAGACATTCATTTATGTCTCAGTCAACTTCTCTCGACAAAATGCCTCATTTACAAAGAGATAGTACGCAGGTATTTGACTGAGGTATGCACATACAGACTTTGCAGTGCTACAGAAAGTTGACATGTTAAAAATAAACGGCTAAGTTTCATTAGTGTACTGGTTTCTTTGTTTGTGAGATAGTTTCAGTTGTCCATGTTTTATTTTTAACGTGATGTAACTAAATGGTCAAAGCATAAAGCGACACTGCGTTAGCGGACAAACGTCACACTCAGAGTGTCAGCTATAAATTGAAAAGCTGCGAAACTGTTGCACAGCAAAAGAAGTGGTGAGATTTTTTTTTTTTTTTTTTACCAATGCATATCTCATCGTCCGTCTCCGCGTCCCCGATGCACTGAAACTTGAATTCATTCAGTGATTCTGCAAACTTCCTCTTCGCGGTGGACAGATCTGCACACAGGGGAAGAGGAGAAAGCGGTGATGATGAGAAATGAGAAGTAAACTGCGTTTTTAAGAATACGCGGATACCAGCTGTAAAAGATTAAAAAAAACGCGGTAGTTTCACATCCTATGGGCTATGTTAAGAATCGTGTGAGCGCGAGAGTAAAAAAAAAAAGAGAGAGAGAGATACCAGATAGGAGAAGACAGACAAAGCGGAAGAGAAACAGCACTCAGGAAAAAAAGGAGAACATGAGAATCCTTGAACAAGTGAGTAATAATGATACTTGGAGCACCTTACGCGTGTGTTCTGTCTGGACAGATTTACACTCGTGACCGGTCAACGAAACAAAACGCAGACCTTCAGTTCTACTTTTCGAGTGTTCTGCAAGGCCTTAGCAAATGTAAAACACCCCACCCCACCCCACCCCTTAGAAAGCAGACCTACAAAGCTCGGTACACTTACAAACCCCTGTACGTTCACAGATGTTGGAGAGGAATTAAGAACTTGCCCACCAGAAGGAGCGCAAGAATTTAACTTGACTCAACAGTACTGTGGTAAACAGGAATGCACAGCATCTAACGATTTGCAGACTACATGCTTGTTGTGTGTAACTGCCTAGCAGTGTAACTGATCACATGTCAGGTTTTAATGTTTACTAGATAATCATCACGCAGTTATTTTTCCCCCACAGTCCTCGCAGGCCAGAAAAAAATGGATTTTGTGTCCTGACATCAGGGTTGGCTGTTAAGTTAAGTTTATGGAGTGGAAAAATGTCCAGTCCAAACTACCGAGGATCATAAGTTTTAACCACAGAAATGAATTGCGTATGAACTGGACTGAGTACTGAACGTCTGAACTATGCTGAGTTCCAGTGAAAAAGGTCATATAGGTATAACCGATTAATAACAGCTGTCACCGATTAGTAACATATCTCTGTAAAAACCGAGCGATGGGCCTCTGGTGAATTCCTTGCTGCCATACGACATACGGCAAATTGTGTACTGAGCGAGTAAGCAGCGGTTTTCAGGAAATAACAATGACAGAATTATGAGTCAAAACAAATACAGCAGATCTGTCATGTTTCTTAATCCTTCTCCTTAACATATTTTGTAATGTTTCATTTTATGTTTTTATGTTTACAGAGCGGCAAAAATACCTTTAAGATGTTGTGTTTCTTTTGTGAGAAATACAAAAAAAAACAGAAAACTGAATTAAACCGTGAAACTTTACTGCATGGCAGCTGTCAGCTGCAGCCCGCGCAAAATTCGTCTTGGTTTATGTTCTATTTAAAAATCAGCTGATTATTATGTATAATGGAAAAAGAGGGGAAAGAAAAGAGAGAAGAAACCCTAGGAAAATTTAGTCTGATAAGTGTATAAAATTAACTCAACCGCAAGTATTTCTTGTATTTGCTACTGACTAAACGCATGACTCAGAAAGTCCTAACTCAGCAGTTCACCTGAATCCAAGAAACATTAAAAAGAAGCCCACATAAAACATCTAGATTCCTCAAATTAATCTGAGCGAAGCCAATTGTTTTACGAATGGACGATAAACTGAATGCAAAGCATTCACTTACTTCATGGCCATACAACGTGGACACAGTAAACCTCATTTTGTTTTAACTCCTTACGGCTCGATTTTAAGCGTTAACGTCTAAAATTAGTCCAAGAGACCAAAACTGATCCCCTCGTGCTGGGCTAGCCCTTCAGCGATTTATCAATGTCTCGTTCGCAAGGCTTGGACGCCAGTCCGCGTACGTGGCCTTTGATACGGTCGAATGATTCAAATGACGGATTTTAAATGCAACGCGAGCTGAAATGCACATTTAATCTTTAATGGATGAATACTGAAAACATATCTGGGGCACTTTTGATACTCCATGTTAAAAACTCTTTCCATTGCAAATGAAACAAATATGAAATCCATTTTTCTTTGGCCCGCGCTACAGTACTCTGTTTGGATTTGTGTTTCTAACAGAACTAAACTCCAGAGATCTAGCTGTAACAAAGCCCACGCCGCTTAATGCGAAGCTTTGCGATCCGTGGGGCTGCCAAGCCAACGCGCCAAATCCTTCATGTCGCGTCAACACCAAGGCCTCTTCAGTCTCTACTGATGTTTTGATTTTCTCAGCATTGGCGAGAACCAACGAAGGAAAACAGAAGATGGTCCGTCCTTCACATTTTTACTTCAGTCCACTGCCTAAAAAACAATATCACGACGATATGATACGATGCTACGCCTTTACGTTTATTTGACTTCAAACGCTATATCAAACAGGAACCATGACAGCTGCTCAGCAAACAAAAACTCAAAACTGTGTAGACAAAGGGAGGGAACATCCCCACCAATAAAAACATATCTGCATTTGTTTAGCGCAATTTCATCAGTTGCATTTCTGTTTTATAGTTTTATCTATGACATTTAGGTCTGTTCCTAACTGCACTTCACACACAACTGACTTCACTGCTCTACTAAGTCAGACGTGGGTCAAGAGAGACAGAGGGCATTAGTGAATAAGTGCTTTGGAAAACGGCTTTTACGTATTCTCAGACACAGGCACGCTGAGTGGATTCGACCTCACAAACAAAGCTAGTGGAATCTCAAGTCGCCATACGAACCAATTTGTTTGTACAAAGAGACATCAGGAAGATGTCGGGTCCAGAGTGGACAAGTTGTTGTCAGCACACACACTGATAACAGAGGCATGGTGTGAGGAGGTTACCATGGTGCTGTTGTTTAGGCATTTCATGCCCTGGAAGACTGAGTGAGAGATAGCAAAGTACAGTAGTGAAAGGAGCTAAAAATAGCCAGCAGTCCCCCCCCCCCCCCCCCCCCGCCTTGTCCTCTCCTCTCCTCTTGTTTCTACATGATAGAATTCCCCTTCATCTCGTTTCTCCTCCTCTACACTGCCCTCTGCTTCCTGTGAGTTGCCTGGCAACACAGCAGTGCTGTCCAGACTTCAGTCATCAGAAAAGACACACTGACACACACACACACACACACACACACACACACACATACATACACACACACAGGAAATCAACCGAAGTGTCAGAGCAGAAACAGGACAGTTTAGCTTTTGAAGTCAGTTAGATTTTAAAGACAATGAGAAGTGTTCTGCTCTGCTTTCACAGGCCTACATATAGTGTCTTCAAGTATCACTTCTCATTTTAGCCAGCTATGACATCACAGCAGGCTTTTTTTTTTTTTTTTTTTTTTGATGTGTAGGCCTCTAAAAATCTCCACCCCATTATACGCTTGTTCTTTCCAGCTA
The DNA here is from genome assembly GCF_902362185.1 of Chanos chanos. Taxonomy (NCBI): domain Eukaryota; kingdom Metazoa; phylum Chordata; class Actinopteri; order Gonorynchiformes; family Chanidae; genus Chanos; species Chanos chanos. Next base: position 2,938,899 of record NC_044510.1, read on the forward strand.
AGTGTGAAAATTGTACTGTTACAGCCAGTGGAATGCATTAAACCTCCATCTGTACAGTTATTTAAGGTAAGAAGACAGTGGTGGAAAGATGGAGAGAGAGAGACAGAGAGAGAGGGGGGGGGGGTGTAAACTGGAGAGAATGATAAAAATAGAGAAGACGAGAAGACAGGCCAGAGATATCAATGTGAGAGATATAATGGAGCGTTATCACGGCTGTGATCAAGTTCTGCTGAACCTAAACTTCACAGGAGTTGATCTCGATCTCCACCGCATGTATTTACATGTGCATGTGTTCCCTATGAAACAACACCACTATAAACCCAGCACGACTTAACAGAAAACTCTTACAAATTCTCTATTCAGTGAGTCATAACTAAGTCCATCTGCACTGGACTTCGCACAAAAACATCACCCTTTTAAACTCCGCAGTTCGCAATAATCGCTTAATCTCAACTATGGCAACAAGTTTTTCAGTGAAAGTGACGCTGATGGCAGTCACTACTGAAAAGGCTTTGGGGTTTGGGGCGTGTGATGTATTCATGCAGCGTGGCCTAAGGCCAGCAGTACGGCACTCAGCCTCAGTTCTCTGACAGACACTCGTGTGCCTGTACCCCCCACCCCCCCACTCTAAAAAAATCAGCTTTTTTCTGCAGGCGCCGGGGGGGTGGGGGGGGGGGGGGGGGGGTGGCACACACGAGTGTCAGACTCATGCGCCCCCTCCATTGACTCTGCAGAAAGAAGCTGATTTTATTTAGAGTTTTCAAAATCGATTTCATTTTGCAGAGAGGGTGCAGAAGCACTGGGCAAACAGTCCTCTGAAATAAAATGATCTGTTTTTATATTTTGACGAGAGACAAGCAAAGTCTTGGAGATGAGGATAATATAATAGTACAATTGAAAAGAGGTAACAACCCCCCCAAAAAAAAGGTATGTAAAGATGTGGATGCACAGTGTGCCTTAGTCAGCTGACAGCAGTGTAATACAGCACAGTCACTGCCAAAGGGTGGAGTTGTGAGGCGGTGGATTGCAGTCATTGTCACAGGGGCTAAAAACATCCTTCCTTTCAGAAGGAAGTGAAGGACAGGACCTGGACATAAACAGAGTAGTGCCACCGCAGGAGGACGGTCAGACTCAGGCCACACAACAAGACGCTCTCAGAACCGGCCTGGTCAGCAGTGTTTTTTAAGATCTGTCCTCTTTCTCTCTATACACACACACACTCACACTCACAAACGCGCGCGCACATACACACAGACACAAACGCGCGCGCACACACACACACACACGTAGGCATGCACTCAGGCACACATACACACACACACACATACTAATACATCCTCTGCCTTCCAAAACCACATCAACAGGAAACACGCACGGCACACAGAATCTGAATGACACTGTGAGAGAAAGGTTTGGAAGCACATGTTCAGACCATTAAAAAAATCTCTCGCTCTCTCTCTCTCCCTTTCACACACATACACTAGACACACAGACACTCACACGCAGATACAGACACCCGTAAACAGAGTAAATAAGACAGTTACTGTGACACAATAGTAGAATGTTCTGGAACTTTTTCCTCATAGCACCCAGCATAGTTTAATGGGCAGTTTCCATAGTAATGTTTCAAAAAAGAGAAAACAAAAACAAAATTATTCTAAAGCTTACCATGAAATTTCCACCACAAAATGTTTATCTGACACGACATCTCCACAAAAGAAACTTTCTTCTTAATCTTTTATCTTCAGTCTTTAAGACAGAGTTATGTCGAACACTAGGGATGTTGACAAAACTGAAATAAGCCAATGAATCAAAGCTTTGTGGAGAGTGTATGTACTGATCTCACATTTACAGTTTAGAGCTCCACTAAAGTATTGTCTGGTGTGTTCTGGAGAGAAGGATGGAGGATATGAGAGGAGAAGAGCTGAGTAGACGGCCAGGCCTTACTGGAACCAGTACACCCAGACGCAGGTGCGGTTGTGCGATCAGAGGGAAACCCGTGTGGTGTTATCAGAGAGACTGGAGTTTGGGCTGTGGTAAGGCTTTAGGGACAGGCCTAAATCTCATTTTTCATGGTCAGCCCATCAGTCACTGGTATGAAGGAGTAATCCATTATTCAAGGTCTGTGTGTGTGTGTGTGTGTGTGTGTGTGTGTAGACAAGCACACAAGCCCCAACAGAGCAGAGTATTATGACTGAAAAAAAAAGGGGGGGGGGGGGGGGGGCAGGTCATACCCAACAAAGCTGTTGGATTTTGACAGAAAATGATAAATAAACGATTTTATTCCAATTAATGTTTGAGTACATATTGTGAGAGCTACAACCACAAACTGCCACATGAAACAGTGGAACAATCCACTATTCTGTAGGCTAGCAAGACAAACTTACCAATAACTTAGTTCATGAATTAATTAAGTGTTAGAAACTACACTATGGATATACTACAGACTGCTTATCGGTGTTTTAATCAAAGCAAAACCTTATTTGCTATGGTACATACCTTATGATTAGCATACAAGAAAGAGTAGGTCCCCCTTTTAATATATTCCTACTGAAACAATACAGTAGCAGTTAGTTCCTCTCTGTTTCGACTGCTTTAAAACATTTAACTTTATTTAAACAGGTTAATTGTCGGTTTATAAACTGACTTAGACTCTGCAGAAACACACAGATCAACAGCCTTAGTCTGTTCCTCACAGTGCTGTTTACCCAAGGTGGTTTAGGTGTGTCAATCAATACTCCTCTGGAACTGAGCAAAGATAAGCCCTATCTTCCATATGTTTGTGGTTCCGACATTTTCAGTCTGCCAGATGTTACGATAAAATAAAACTTTCATCTAAATAGTGACCCACTAGTTTTAATTGGCTGTCGTGGGCCCATAGAATGAAGCTCCAGTCTAAGCAGGGGAGAGAGAAAAAAACAAACAAAAAAAAAACATGTTTATAAACCGTGTTGAGTATTGCTCTTAGCGGTGCTTGACAAACCTATAACTCAACGGGAGAGAGTCATTAGACCAGTCTCTACAGGCAATGCTAATCTAATCTCATATCCTTTACTTCAAACCACAGCACTCCCAAAGTCACAGCACTGTGAAATTGACCCAAAACAAGCTACCCTGTCCACCGTGGCCAATTAGGAGACGTTTACTCAACACTGCAGGAGGCAGTGGCGCGTGTATGGGGGTGTGTGTGTGTGAGTACGCGTGGTGTGTGTGCGTTTGCATGTGTGAACGTGTTTTGAGTGTCTATATGTGTACATGTTGTGTGTGTGTGTGTGTGTGTGTGTGTGTGTGTGTGTGTTGCGAATATATACATGTGCATGTATTGTGTGTGTGTGTATGGGTGTGTGTGTGTGTGTGAGTACGCGTGGTGTGTGTGCGTTTGCATGTGTGAACGTGTTTTGAGTGTCTATATGTGTACATGTTGTGTGTGTGTGTGTGTGTGTGTGTGTGTGTGTTGCGAATATATACATGTGCATGCATTGTGTGTGTGTGTGTGTGTGTGTGTGTGTGTGTTGCGAATATATACATGTGCATGTATTGTGTGTGTGTGTGTGTGTGTGTGTGTGTGTGTGTTTGTATTGACTTGCTGCTGCCAGACACTTAGTCTCTGACACTTCGGAAGGTTTTACCCTCTCCTCTCTTGTCAGAACGTTGCCAGAAGACAGCGATGAGACAATTCTCTCTCTTTAGCAAAGGCTGTAGTATGCTGTCATGTTTCTTTCCAGATGTTCATTGCACACGCTCTCTCAGACTAACATGTTCTCCAGGTTTACGGTCAGAAAACCCAGAGCTGAAGTCAGGCTGGATCACGTCAGCTGTCTGGGGACCACCACAAGTCTTAACTTACTCCTCTTTAGAGTTTTCAAGGGTAAACTCACTTCCTGTCTTTTCTCAACCATGGAAAGCCCTTAGAAACCTGGTTTTAGGTCTGAGGATCTCAGACAGAAGCCTTGAATCTGCACTGTATCACTCTACTCTTAACCTCAGATACACTCTCTCTCTCTCTCCCTCTCACGCAGACACACACGCGCGCTCACACACACAAACCATCTCTCTGACAACTGCACTTTAATGGTCGTACTGTTAAGTAGCATTTCTTCCTCTCATTCCCAAAGAGTTAGCATGTTTATAGTGACAGAGCCTTAGGAAGGAAGTGCAGGATGGAATGAGGAGGACACAGGACACCAGCGTAAAAAAAAAACACTAATGGAAATGGACACTTGACGTCCATGCTGTCCTGAGACCTCTGTGCTGACCCCCACAGGAAGTGACGAATTGTCCGGTGTCCATCTTTTCTGCATTGTCAGCCCGTCTTAATGATCCACAGGACAAGCATACGTTGGTGTAACCCTCCTCCTTAAAAACTGTGAGTCATGGTTCTTTCAAATCAGTGCTGAAAAAGTGCTGAAAAAAATGGATTTAAAATGTGTTCTTCAGGCCACAGAAATGTATTTGTGTAGGCATATCACTTTTGTGTAACTTAGGACATAGAGTTAATTTTTAGATATCATATCTGATTTTACTACCCAGACACTGTCAAGCTGTGTAACAGTACATTTAAAACAAACAATATTTTATTCATGCGTTTGCCATGAATTAAAACTTGAATATTAATCATTGTCGTATCTAAAGTAAAAACAGAAACAGAAATCAGAGTTCTTTAGATCACCGTAGCAGATTTCATCCTCTGCATTGAGCCCATCCTGTAGTGAGCGCACACACACACGCACACACACACACACACACACACTCGGAGCAGCAAGCAGCCGCAGCACCCAGGGAGCTGGGGGCACATAAGCTGGGGGTTTTAGTGCCTTGCCCATGGAGGGGTAAGGCCTTGGACGTTTCCTGTCGGTCCAGGGAATCGAACCAGTGACCTTCCATTTACAAGTATATAGAGGAACAAAGAATTTATTTCCCATAGTAATGCAAAAACACCCCATACAAAGTGCAAAAAAAAAAAAATGATTTAACACTGTAGAAAATAATGGGTACACTTGTCATTATGTTCCATTTGGCACAATGAAAAAATGATGGAGGCATTTTGATTTTGAATAATTATGTTTACATTGTTAAACATCCAGAACAAAGGGCACGCTGACAGAACATGTTCCAGTGGGACACAGTGCCACCCCAAACTGCCCAGACAGGTTCAGTGAGCCCAGGGATAAACCACTTTCACGGGCACGGCTCCAGAATCTCCCCTGCCTGTTTGTTTGGGCTGAGAATCGGTGACTGAGACGGCCATGGTGTACGGCTTACATCGTTTTCCAGCTCACTGGACCATTATGTGATGAAACATGGCCTGGGGGGTAAGGGGTGTGGTCATCCTAAAAGAGACCACTCCCATCAGGACAGAAACGTTTTCACTGCAGGATGAAGGTGATAGCTCACACTGGCGCTGAGTTTATCAGTGTTTGCTTTGTTCTCTGGAGGTCTGACCGGACCTGCAGCATGATAGGAAAACGTAGCTCAGGCCATAACAGAGAGGACAAAACGTTTAACCGTGGGAGAAGTCTGTTTGGGCCCGACATCACAGGCCACACTGTCTGGCAACAACAGGGTGTCAGACAGTTCATCTGAGCATATCACTGTTTTTTTTTTTTTCTTTTCTGTCGTTTAGTAGACACTGCCCGTGTTCCCTGCCACCCTTTAGATGCAAACATTTCTCTCATGCGTTGTGGCATAACACCCTGCCACCCAATCACAGTGCAACTTCTCCACGGGCTGAGCTTGGTGAAACCGCGAGTTCACACCCTGCGTGACCCTGTCTGCAGATCTTCCTCCTCTCTTTTGCCTCTCGATTCCAAACAAGGCCCAGACCTCGCCGGGCGAGGAGAACACGCATTTCAAATAACAGCTCACGTCCTTTACTCTGACTTCTGTCACCTTGAGCGGCCTTTGTCGCCATGGTGATCTGCCAAGTGTGCCCCAGCAGTTGCCTCCCTTTCAGAATAACTGACTCCAGCCATGGAAGCCAATGTAATGTGTGTCTGGGCCTGACTGGGCCAGTGTTTTCACACAAAGCCCTGAGTAATGAGGGGATGTTAATTGTTTAATTAATTTAGGGGTCACAGCTGTGTGGACACACCTGTTTTTCCGTATATTTTCCATCCCTCATTTACTTATGGGTTTCCTTTATTTTGGCAGCTGCTTGCCTGTTAAGACTTAGCTCACCTTGAATTCAAGTACACACCTCTGTGTTTTTACATAAATACACACTTGACAAGACAAACGCATTTTCAAACTGACATGGAGAGCTGAACTAACCAAATCAAATCTGAATGAAAAATGTCAAATTACTTCACACAGTCGTGTGTGTATGTGTGCTTGTGCGTGTGAGTGTGTGTGTGTATGTGTGTGTGCATGCGTGTGCGTGCGTGTGTGTGTGTGCGTGTATATGTGTGTGTGCGTGTATATGCGTGTGCGTGTATATGCGTGTGTGTGTATGCGCGTGTGTGTATGTGTGTGTGTATGGAGGGGGGAGTACTTGCTGATGGTTCAGATGGCTCCTTTTGCTTCACCCTTGCAATTTCATTTCCTGTATTATTGCTGAAATCTACTCAAATCTTATAAAATGGCTGTTTGGGTTGGTAACACTTTGGCATTTGGAGAAGTTGGTTTTTACGCAAATGTTTCTTACAGATTTTCTTAAAACCAGACTGCTGAGCCATATTTTCTGATTTATACAGCAGTCTGACATAAAATCATGCCAAACTATGTAAGAATTTTACTTGCAAAATTCTCTCTTCACAAAAACGTCTGTTCTTGGACATTTTAAACCTCTAAAACCCAAAACACAGTTTATCAACAAAACACAGCAGCTTTCTCATAAAGGAGAAATAGGATAATACAGTATGATTTTTTTTAACGAACATGACTGAACCTTAACCCCCCCACCCCCTCCCCGTGTCATTGACCCTTAAACCAGCTAGAACAGGATGAAACACTGATGTCAGAAGATGATGTTATAGATTCTGTATCCACTTTCCTAGCGTTCTGCACAAACAACTGAGTAATATCCTCTGTCATGCATTTACAGATTGTAATGCAAAATTAAAAACTTGTGCTGCAGTTCAACGTGGAGAGGAGAAAAAAAAACTATTTTGAAGGAGAAGAAAAAAAAAAAAACTATTTCGAAACTTGTGTCCTGTTACAGAATCCAAGCCAAGACCTTCTGATACAACCACCAATGGTCACGTGGCACTGGGCTAATGCGTACTATTCATTAGACATGTTTGTTTTCATCTAAGTCTTCAATAAGAATCGTTACTGCTTTAAATGAATCTCATACTCGTGCAAAATGTTTCAGGGGTCTGATGTACCATCAACAGAGGTATTTCATCAGTATGAGGTTAATATGATGTACAGTCAAGACCTACCCCTAAAATTGAGTAGAGGACCATTCAGTAGGAAAGTGAGAGCACTCTCAGGAATTAGTCCTGTTAGAGCCAGACAGCTACTACGATGTAATTATCAGCGCTGCTCTGTTGGAAAAGACGAGTGGAAATGAAATTACTTTTCAGTGAATGGTCCTCTTGAAAAGGGCACGTAGTAAATGTGCGTCGACATCATCTCCACCTGCTATGTCAATATCATCTCCACCTGCTACGTCAATATTATCTCCACCTACGACATGAATATCATCTCCACCTGCTACATCAATATCATCTCCACCTATGACATGAATATCATCTCCACCTGCTACATCAATATCATCTCCAACTGCTACATCAATATCATCTCCACCTGCTACGACAATATCATCTCCACCTACGACATGAATATCATCTCTAACTGCTACATCAATATCATCTCCACCTGCTGCGTCAATATCATCTCCACCTGCTACAACAATATCATCTCCAACTGCTACATCAATATCATCTCCACCTGCTACGACAATATCTTCTCCACCTACGACATGAATATCATCTCCACCTGCTACAACAATATCATCTCCAACTGCTACATCAATATCATCTCCACCTGCTACGACAATATCATCTCCACCTACGACATGAATATCATCTCTAACTGCTACATCAATATCATCTCCACCTGCTACAACAATATCATCTCCACCTGCTACATCAATATCATCTCCACCTGCTACGTCAATATCATCTCCAACTGCTACATCAATATCATCTCCACCTGCTGCATCAATATCATCTCCACCTATTACCTCAATATCATCTCCACCTATTACCTCAATATCATCTCCACCTGCTACGACAATATCATCTCCACCTACGACATGAATATCATCTCTAACTGCTACATCAATATCATCTCCACCTGCTACAACAATATCATCTCCACCTGCTACATCAATATCATCTCCACCTGCTGCATCAATATCATCTCCACCTATTACCTCAATATCATCTCCACCTGCTACATCAATATCATCTCCACCTGCTACGACAATATCATCTCCACCTACGACATGAATATCATCTCTAACTGCTACATCAATATCATCTCCACCTGCTACACCAATATCATCTCCACCCGCTACATCAATATCATCTCCACCTGTTGCCATTTTTGACACCGGCTATCAATCGCTAGTTGGCACTGCTAGATGTCGAGTGGTGGGTCTTCTAGAATACCCTGGAGCCGGGCGAAAATCTGAAAGAATATGCCCATTGGCTACAAATCCATATGTGATTGGTTGTTCAAACTGTCAATCCAAATGTACACTCTCATTCTATTTAATGGTCAGGGCATTCTATCAAGGTTATAGAATACCCTGGATGGAAAATATTCTCCCCAGAGACTACCAAAGGAAATATCGGATTGGTTGCATTTTTTTTCCAACAAAAAATCACTCTAATGCGCAGTGCATGGACAGAAAACAACAGAAACAAGTCGGCGTAACACTATAATATTACAGACAGGCAACACGGTGATATTTTATTTAAAATTCATTTTGTTTTAATTACAGAATTAATCAGAAATGTTTTTTTTTTATTTTTTTCATCTGAGGATTCCGGGGTCTTCTCTGAATACCTTGAAGGCCCTGATGGTTTCCCACTGATTCTAACACACATATACACACGCACGCCGCTGAATGGCAGCTTCCGAGAGGGGGATGTTTGTGAGAAACGGTCACACACTTGGTTAGCTGCCCCCCCCACCCCCACCCTCACCCCCCCCAAACTCCGCTCTTTATCAGACATCACTCAGATCTGCCCGATTCTCAGGCACTTTCTCTGCCTTCAAACTCAAAGGGGAAACAAACAAACAAACAAACAAACAAACAAGCATAACCACAGTGGCAGGAGGGGTGTTCAAAACGCACTGACTGATGTTTGTTTTAATCTTTGGTCTTCTAACAATGACTTTAGAGAAGGAGAAAACGCCAACTGATGAGGCATTAGGGAATCCGAACCCATTTTCTGTTTTCTCTGCTGTTTACAACATGAAGAGACAAAATGATAAGTGTAAAAAAAAGACTCGTATGTAGATGAGGTTGTGGTTGGTGGGAATAACTGTGTATGCAGGCCGTGCCCACAAACACAAAACAACACACCAGCTTCACACCACCAACATGCACAATAACACAAACACTGAAAGGTACAACATTCATGTGATTCTGTGAGGGTCCGTGAGGTACACGTGGGGAAACACATGAGCCTCTAAACACTGTCTGTTTGTACATCTCAATTATATGTTAATGATTCTCACTTGTGTAAATACAGCCACTAGGTCCCTCACCATAGAGCCGCTAAAGAGGATGCAGACTAGAAGTTAGAAGTGAGGGAGGGAGACTGAGGGAGGGAGAAAGAGAGAGAGAGAGGGAGAGAGAGAGAGGACAATACAGGGAGACAGAAAGGAAGAAAGAGAGGATGAGAGAGAGAGAGAGAGAGAGAACTCTCTGGAAGGAAAGTGGGACACTGACAAAGGCCCAAATTTCCGTAGGAAAAAGACGTGGAGTCAGGCGGCCAAGGAAAAGAGAGAGGCCCAGACCCAGAATTCAGCACACACTGATTTACAGTAAAGCTTCATCAGTGGGGAGGGAGTGGCAGTCAACACAGGACAGAACAACAAAACTGTTGATTTTTGAATTTAAAGCATACAGCAACTCAGAACACACACACACACACACACACACACACGGACACATACACACACAGAAACACACACACACACAAACTTACACACCGACACACAAAAGACACACACACACACAAACATACACACCGACACACAAAGGCACACACACACACACAGAACTGACTGCCTTCTTGCTGACACATGCAGATATGATAGAAACCAGCTGCTAGCAGACACAAAGGGTGTGTTTCCAGAACACAAACGCTGGCTCTCTATTGTACACCACAAACAACGTCATGTCACGAGTCACCCCGTGTTCGCCTTCTCCACCCAGGCTAATGCACACCTCCATCCAATGCCACCGTGGGGAAACAAAAGAGATGTGTGAACGCTGGAACGACAGGCTCTCTCTCTACCGCACACACGCATGCACACACACACACATATACACACACACACACACACACACACATTCACACACATACGCCCCTCACACATGCGCACACACACCTCAGACACACGCGCTCGCACACACACGCACGCACACACTTCCACTCCAAGACACACAGACATGGTAAAGGACAGTTATGGTGTTTCAATGGGACCACAACAACTGACCTCTGCATGTCACAAGCCGGGCAATCAGAAAGCCGCTTTAGCACGGGAACTACAGAGAAGGTGACTGTAATGTTAGGTTTGTATGAGTTATTTTTATCATACCCAAGTGCCTACGCTACTATTCAGTCACACAGAGAGCAGCCAGCGCAGGCTTAGGATCGACAATGGCCAGACTAAACAACACTGCAACCACAAAATCTTCAGCAGGAAAAGGAAAAAAGTCCAAGCGACTCTCCCAAGGCTGCCATCAATTAAAGAGTCAAAATGACAATCTCTGTCGGGGAAGAGGGACAGGGAAACCCCGCGACTGTGTCCTCTCTCCTCTCCGTTCCCCCGCTCTTTCTTTCATTCTTTTTTTGTGCCTGTTCCGTATCCATCCTTCCCTCTACCATCCCGACTGGCCACAGTGTTCGGCCACATAGCTTCCGTCTCCTAGCAACCGACACAAAAAGGGCTGCCATGAGGAACACAGAGACTTTTTCTTCCTCTTTTTTTCTCTTTCTTTTCTTTCTTTTTTTTTTTTAATTATTTCCCAAAAAAAAAAAAAAAAAAACTGCCAACATTCTTTTAGCAAGTTTGGCTTTGCCACGCCTAATGCTGATGCAGCAAACTCAACCCCCCCTAAAAATGAGCTTTCTCTACAAAAAAAAGAGCGAGAGAGAGAGAGAGAGAGCGAGAGAGAGGAAGACAGGCAGGGACGCGGAAAGAACAGTAGCACGTTGCACTGCCACACACGCTAAGTGGTAACATTTGTTTTTCTTTTCTTTTTTCTTTTTTCCCCGCTGTGTTGTACTTTTTGTGAGATTTTAATTCAAATACAGCAGTGTCCTACTACCCACAACAAAAAGATAATAAAACTCTTAAAACAGCATAAGACCCCCGGCAGCAAAAATAGATGAAAAGCAGAACTCTTTTGTTGTGACATTTGCACTGTGCTTAAGCAGATACATTATCTAAATGAGCTTTGTTAACCTCTAAACTCAACTACACAAAGCTAATTAGCCAATACAATACCATAAACTAATTATGAATTAATATCCTGGGTCACATGACTGCAGCTTTAGCCTTATCCAATAGATGACGAGTAGCGTTTGTCTAATGAATAACATGTAGTAAGTAACTAGCTCTGTACTGGAAAACTAACGAATAAATTAGTGTCTACTTTGGTCAAACAAAGACGTTTGTTAATAAAGAATCCTGAAATAGATTCTCATTCGTACTTTGGATCCATGATATTTCTACATCAAGGTTGTACTTTTACGGAAGCAATGCTACCATCAGGTGCGTTAGGGAGAAAGTCTTTACTGAACGTAGCTGACTTACTGAAAACTAGTTCAGTGACTTTGAGAAAATAGCCAGATGAGAACAATAAGGTTGGCGATCTCTTGCAGTGTTTAGAGTAAATAGCTTGTTAGCTCGCAGTATCGAGGACAGGCAGTCATTAACGTAAACGCTAAACAGCCGGCGCAAGAACGTGGGTTAGTTCTGATGTTGGCAACACAGCCAAGCCCCGCCCCCGAGTGTCTTTGTGCCCCTCCAACTATACACTTGACCTCCGTATGAGACTCCTACACGCGCGATACAAAGACCCATTCATGCGCCATACACACAAAACATCGTTTTTATGTGATGTATGGACGGAGAGAAGCGAGTGTGTCACGGTAGTTCAAAGCAATTCAGTGATATTAACTTAGCCCACGAGCATTCAAAGAGTAGTCTAGCGTTGAGGACAACTGTGTATGTAAATTATACTGTACCCTCTAAAGGGGAAACAAAAAGACGAGTACAAAGGTCAGAAGGGTGATAAGTAACGCAAAAGAGGCGTGCCTTGACATTTTTAACGGACACCAAACACGGACCTCTTTCAGACAACACTGATACAATGTCAGCTGCAGGATTTAGCACCTGACGGAACAAAAAATATTTGATATTTAATAATCAACGATGTATAGAAATGTAATAATATGGCTTACATGATAATTAGCTTTTAACATTTCAAATAACACTGCTTTTCAGTCTCAAGTGAAAGTTAGCTGAGAAACGTGCGCATAGGACTGCGATTCATGAGACCAACCACAGAGGTTTTTACCAAGGACAGGCAACGCAAGGAGAGCTGAATTTAACGAGCGTTTTCAACTTATATCGACTTTAATCCAAGTACTTTGTCGCTTCAGATTTTCAAAACCGTAAAGACATTTGGTTGTAATGGTGATGAAAATGTCTTACAGTCTTATGTTGTAACCTGTATTTTTCTGCAGTTTTGCTATTCTGGAAAACAGACAACGAATCGGGATAACTGCTATGGGCTTTGGGTTCTTTGAGCATTTCCTTGCATAGTAGTCTACTACTCCTTCATCCTCTCCGTGTGACGCTGGGGAGGAAAAGGGAGCATCCGCTTCCAGGCTGAACGACCAACCGAGTGATCCTATGACCTCATTCCGTCAGCTCTCATTGCGAGTCAGCGCCGCTGCGAAAAAAGGGCTGAGCAGAGCAGGGGAGGGTTACACACACACACACACATACACAGAGCGGCCACTGAGGGGGAGAAGACTTACGTGCTGTTTGCTATGGTTAGCGGTTAGCACAAACAGCAGCGAACAGTTGTTAAACTGCGCTTCTGCTGTAACACCTCAGAGGCATAGCCTATGGGTTACTTCCCATTCTTATTGTGTCCCATCTCAGTGCACCAGCTGGCTGTGTGTTACCGAAGAATGGAGTAGCTCATTTTAACGCAGGTTGAAAAAAAGAAAAAGGTAACAAAACAATAAACTGTGGAATGAGATAAACATACACGTGATGTCTCCTTATGGCTACCTCTGAACGAGGTTAAATATTTTACATAACGGTTGGAGTCATGACTTGCCGTTAATGTATGCCAACTTTAAAAAAAAAAAAAAAGTTTTACAGAACCAGTGTGGGCAGCATGCTGCCATGTATTTGAATTAAGGGTTGTGTAAATGCTTTGCGTATGATTTGTTAATGTCGATGACTTGAAAGCTGGCTCTGAGAACAACTGCATTTTTATTTCATCTGTTTTTGTGTGTGTGTGTGTGTGTGTGTGTGTGTGTGTGTGGAGGGGGAGGGGGGGGGGGGGGGGGGTACAGTTCACTGCCTTTTCTCAATCAAGGCCCTTGCTAATTAACAGTCAAGAAGATAATGTTACATAAAAAAAGAAAATGAAATAGATCACAAGTTGGTAGATCAGACCAGTCTTTGATCCTTTGTAGGCTTTCATTCAAACACGGCTCGCTCTCAGCGAACAGACATTAAGCTTTTAAATCATTCACTGAGCCAATGGGCTAAATAATCTTTGCAAAAAAAAAAAAAAAAACGCAAAGTGTGTCGAGGTCACCTCGCGCACGATGCAGGAACCGAGACACACGCATCCCTGGAGGACTGTTTCTTGCAGGGGGTAGAGATGTGCCTGCCGGGAGGATTCTGGGTCAGCCAGGCAATCCTATTAACGCAGCATGCCGTGACGGTTAACTTCAAACCCTCAGTACTTCTGTGTGTGTGTGTGTGTGTGTGTGTTCGTGTATTTGTCTGACACTCAGAGGTGTGTTTTCCTGTAACCAAGCAGAAGTGAGACCTTATACATTCCAGCTATGTAGGCCTACACTGTAGGTGTAAATCTCTCTGTCTGACTGTGTGTGTGTGTGTGTTTGTGTGTGTGAGAGAGAGAGGGAAAGAGATGTAGCGTTCTCGCTTTTTAAGACATGCAAAAACCTGCCATGGGCTTTGTGAGGGGTGCTGTGTGAGTGAGCAGACAGAGGGACTGTTATCAAGGCAAGACAGAAGATGCTGCCCCATACAGATTACTGTCTGACTCCTCCATACACCCAAAGAGCTATGCCCAGACACACACCCTCTCTCTAATGTGCATGCTCTCTCTCTCTCTCTTTCTTTCTCTCACAAACGCACATACACACACACATATATACAGACACAGACTAACACATGTATGCTCTCTCTCTCTCACACACGCACACACACACACACACACTTAGACACACACATATATACAGACACAGACTAACACATGTATGCTCTCTCTCTCTCTCTCTCTCTCTCTCTCTCTAACACACGCACATACACACACTCACTTAGACACACACATATATACAGACACAGACTAACACATGTACGCACTCTCTCTCTCTCTCTCTCTGTCACACACACACACACACACACACACACACACACACACAAACACAAGCTCTCACTCACACACTCACTGTCTCACTTGCCGTCATGCACATGTACACACGCTAACACAAAAGCATGCACATACGCACGCACATGCTCTACAGAGGGGGCTCTCAGATTAAAGGTGACCACCACAAATTATTAATGTCTCAGTGGAAAATGTATTCACATCCAGCCGGTGACCGAAACTGAGCGCCTCAGTGTGCTATATACAGACATTTCAGTTTGGGGTTAGGAGGTAAGTAAATAACAATACATCTCTGGGGGAAAAAAAAAAACAAAAAAAAATTGACCACACTCATCCCTACATACATTTTTTTTCCGCTCCTCTGAGGTTCAAAAACGAAAGAGAGCAAAGTTGTTACAGCAGCTGTGCATTACAGTTGAAACACTGGAATCAGTGTGTGTGTGTGTGTGTGAGAGAGAGAGCTAAAGAGATGCCTGCATGCATGCATGTATGTATGTGAGACTGTGTGTGTGTGTGTGTGTGTGTGAGAGAGAGAGAGAGAGAGCTAAAGAGATGCCTGCATGCATGTATGTATGTGAGACTGTGTGTGTGTGTGTGTGTGTGTGTGAGAGAGAGAGAGAGCTAAAGAGATGCCTGCATGCATGCATGTATGTGAGACTGTGTGTGTGTGTGCAGGAATAATGAGGTGAATGTAGAGGCCTGCAAGCTTCTGCCGCCCCGTGAAGCCTGTGGCGGTGTAACCCAGTCCGCTCCTGTTCTCATACTCACATCTCAGAAAAACACACACACACACACACACACACACAAATTCACCATGAGATTCTATGCCGTGCCAAGCCTGAGGTGAATCCAACCCGTGACATCACAGCGTGAGGGGGAAACGCTCTCTTTCTAATTCAGGACTTCTGGTGGTCACACCGCTCGCCTCAGTGGGGCAGATTTCCCACCAGTCTAGAGGGCTGGCAAATCATCTTTTTGCATTTTTAAAAGAGAGGCATTTCTCAGGCACATTTCCATAAGACACGCACGCACACGCACAGGGTTAGCAGAAATGTCAGCATCTAAACCCTTTTATACGACCAAAATGTAAAAAGTCACTGCTGACAATGAGCATTTCAGCCACATCACTTCCACCTTATCAGCCAATAAAAAGGCCTAAACAACATCATAGAAAGATCATCCAGTAGCTTTATGGAAAGATTTACAACACAAATGTGTTATAAAGCCATAACAGACACAAATAAAAAAAACAAAAAAACCTCAACCTAATCAGAATGTGTACATGTAAATAAGCATACGAAGGCCTACATGTCAGATTAAAAAGACTGAAAGGAAGAAAATTCTAGAATGGCTTAAAATCTGCTTGATTCTAAAAACCCAAATGTTATCGTCAAAGTCTCCACAGTGTCAGGGTCTGGAATTACAACCTGGACGTCGTTTAAGTCATGTAAATCTGAAAGTCCATCTCAAAGGTCATTTAATGGCTTAACCGAATCACAGATTATGAGTAAGTGTGGAAGCACAATCTGCTGTTCATTTCAGGTGGAGTGTAACTAGCTTTTCAGATTAAAGAACGGCCAGGGTGAGTTTCGTAACAGTTAAGCGGGTTTGGCTTTGAAAAACGCATAAAAAAGGAGAATTTTGAGGAGGAAAAACTGTCAGTCCTGTGGTTTCTCTGAGGTCTTGTGTTTTCACCTCCAATCTGGAACGAGTCCGCAAACAGACGTCACCCCGTCACCTAATGACACTCTTCAAAATTTCTCTCCAAGCACAGACGTAAGCACCACCGCATCTTCTAGACGAGAATCCAAAGACTAGATTTTTCATTTTGTCTCGCAGGCCTTCTTTCACTAACTCAGATATATGCAGGTGGTCAGAGGGGGGGGAAGAGGGTCGTTTATTTTTGGAGGTGAACGGGGGAATTTCCCAAGAAGCGTGCTTGTGCACTTTCTTGTCGTGGGCTGCGTGTGGTGATTTGTTTAGGTTGGCCCGAAGGCGCACTAGCTAGCGTCCCAACTCCTCCTCTAGGGAGCACAGGCTGTAAGGGAGGTGGGGGGGGGCGGGGGGTAAGCCCCACAACAACAACATGACAGGAGGATCCCAGAGCAGAGGGAGAGAGAGAGAGAGGGAGAGCTGAAACTGTCTGACCCCTCCGTATCTAATGCTGAGCTAATCTGGAGCTCGTCAGGGGACAGCAGCAGGGAGCGAAAGAAGAGGACTAATTCATCAAAGAAGGGAGGATGGGAGTGGCAGCCATCTGTCATTTCCGCCGCACAGACAGGAAAAAAACAAAAAAAAGAGACAATTCTTTAAGTCTCAATGGGAGAGATCCATAGAAATGGCCAACAGTGAAAACAACAACACAATTGTAGCAGCGGCGCGGTGCGATTTAAAGGACGCGGGGTTGACAGTTGAGGAGAGAGGACAAAGTAAAACCCGGACGAGGGAGAGAGAAAACAGGGGGTTGAGAAGGAAAGAAAAGGAAAGAAAAGGGGGAATATAATAGCAGGTTCATTCCAGGACAGAAAAGCCACATCTGAGGTAAACCTACAACAGTCTAACAACGAGCTCATTTTTTCACAGAGCTTCTGTCCAAGCAGAATCAAACTGCCAATTTTCTACATTACAAAAAAAAAAAAAAAAGTCTGTACCCTTCTGTTCTAATAAAGGTTCTCTCATTGGTTGTGGCTTTTTAGTTTTACCATTAGAAAGGTTTTGATGGGACACTGTTGTGGTGGCCGGCATTCTAGCGTTACCTCTTGTGACTGGCCTGCTGACGCTGCAGACAAGGACAGAGCTGCCTGGGGGGGGTGGGGGTGGGGTGGGGGGAATGGCCTGCAAGCAGAGATGACAGCCATTGACTAGCCCTCCGCAGTCCAGTCAATTCCACTGGTTAATAATTCATCTCTCTTCTTTTATAGGGTCACCTGCAATATGAATACTTTATGAATGTAGTCACACTCTTAAAACAGTTTAGATGCATTCGAGAACATTCGGTAATAACGCTGAGCATGTTACCTTCTCTAAAAATTTTTTTTTTTTTTTTTTTTGAATGAAAGGTGTTATGTAAATGCAAACCATCTTCCTGAAGGTTGTCTCTGATCATGGTTACTCATTAGCAGGAAGACTTGGGAGTTGGGCATTGGGCTGTGAGTGTCACTGGAGGGCAGAGACTGCAGGAAGAATCCAGTCAGAACTGGGCTGTACGTGTTACTGGGGGAAGGCTACTGGGAAAAGAATCCAGTCAGAACTGGGCTATAAGTGTTACTGGAGGAACGCCACTGGGGAAAGAATCCAGTCAGAACTGGGCTCTAAGTGTTACTGGGGGAGGGCTACTGGGGAAAGAATCCAGTCAGAACTGGGCTGTAAGTGTTACTGGGGGAAGGCTACTGGAGAAAGAATCCAGTCAGAACTGGGCTGTAAGTGTTACTGGGGGAAGGCTACTGGAGAAAGAATCCAGTCAGAACTGGGCTGTAAGTGTTACTGGGGGAAGGCTACTGGGGGAAGAATGCACTGAAAGCTCCTGGCATGGGAGAGAGCATAGGATAGAACAGGAATGCCTGGCGCTGAGTCAGTCTTCACCACTTTAACTTCAGTCTTATAAAAAATAACACAAATTCCACTCAAAAAACCAATGGTAAGGCTCACAAGACAGGAAAACAAGACTGATCCATGTGTCTGCTTTGAAGTAAAAATCATTATTTTCATATAATCGCAAATGCAAATAACACAAATAACTACAATAAGATTGAAAAAACAACGTTTATTTTTAGATACCTACTCAGTCAAAAATATTTCTTCCCTCCAAATTACTGTTGAGCCCCTTTGTACTATATTAAAACATGTCAATGTAAGACTGGATAACAAGATTAATAACCGCAAACTGATCTTTTAGGGGAAAGAATAGCTGTCCCCAGATTAAAGTCTTTCATCCTGTAATATGTCCTATTTAACAAAACAAACAAAAAAACATCTAAGACATGGATTTTTTTTTTCCTCCTTTGAGAGGATCTCATTTGGAGCAGATGGTTGAGCATGGCCAGCCTGCCCTGGCGCATTGACCGTTTAGCCCCGGGCCTCCCGGGAGGAGACGCCTCCCCGCGAGGACACAGTGCCAGCCTCCATAAGCCTGGCCGTCCCTTCTCTGAGGAGTGGCCAAACCAGGCCGGGGCCTGGAAACACTACGGTTATTGTCTGGGAGCTGACTGGGCCCAGCACGGGGACACTTAGACCAGTCCTCCATACTGGGAGCCAGGCCACGGGGAGACCTTATTGCACAATGCTACGCTTTCAGAGAGAGAGAGAGAGAGAAAGAGAGAGAGAGAACGAGAGAATGAGAGAATAAAAGAGAAAATGACAAGACCCAGTCTTGCAGGGTTTAATCTTGTTTGAAGACCAGACCAGGAATGATGATGATGATGATGATGATGATGATGATGATGATGAAGCATTTAAACTGAGAAGGTACGCGACAAAGTTCACACTTTTCCATAGCTGTGACCACTTGACCCACAGATGAACTTTCAAAAAGAGAGAGAGAGGGAGGAGATTCCACAATACGGTCATTTAAATGAAAATGAAAACAGAATACTATCAACAAATCACACACACACACAGGGTGGAGGTCTGAGAAAAGTGTGTTACCTCATTCAAAGTATAAACTCATCCACTGAAAACTTCAGCTGGACATGGATGTGGGATCATTTCATTGAGTCAGTTTAACCAGAAAAAGCCCTGCAGACTGATCAAAAATATGAATGATTACATTTCTGCAGTGGTCTTCCTGAACAGCTCTATGCTCTGTGTAACTCCACTGCGTACTTCCTTATGACTGAACCTGCATTTCCTCTCCCCATAAAAATCAGCAGAGACGAGGACGAAACAGAACAGGTTTGTATCTGACAACGTGGAACTGGCCCAGTTATGAGATCAAACAAAGACAAGAGACAGACACAGAGAGAGAGAGAGAGAGAGAGAGAGAGAGGAATCGCTTTCCACGTTAAAAGTGACCCATTGTGACCCAGCGAAGCTGAAAAGAAAAATATAAAGACTCCAATAAAAACAACACCTGTCTGAGCCTCCTCATTCCACAGCACCTGTGTTCTCTCCAGTAGAGGAGAAAGCAGTAACAGTCTTCAAGCTTGTAACATGTCCTAACAACACCCCCCCCCCCCCCCCCCCCCCCCCAGGCACATGAAATGGGAGGAATCATGGCCAACGCCCTGATCAGCCCTGAGGGGCACGCTGCCTTTCACTGAACACAGTGTGCTAAGTGTTAACCCGCACCAAAAACACACACACACACACACACACACACACACATACAGCAGAAGTCCAGTATTCATTTTCTGTGACGCCTGTGTGAGGACCCAAACCGCCCCAAATAAGGCTTTCGTGTTTCCAGAAACTTCCATGTTCCTGTGCTTCTTTAACATTTGAACACACACAGGACAGCAGGACTAACCCTGAGTGCTATCGTTAACACAGCGGCGGCAGCAGTCAGCCCACAGAGGGAAGTGACACCAGCATCCCGACTGGAAGGAGAGCGACTGGACGTCATCTCATATCTAACGCAGGAGAGTCTCAGGACCCTGTCCTCGGGCGCAATGCTCAATGCTCCTCTATTTTTCTCACTTTCTCTTTTAAACAAGATATAGGGGCAGAAGTGTTTATGGGCAGAATGTCAGTGTTAAGAGCCTAAGCTCCATAACATATTATGTGAAAACAGTGGGGTGTGTCACTGATTTGACTAAAAAAATGATGAAATCTCTTCTGTAACGGTAAGGAGAGATTCCCATAGGCCACAAGGGGGGGAACAAAATGTAATCGTTTTTATGGGTGCCTTTGTAACAGGGTAGAAACGTGTTCATTGAGTCAGTTCCACACAAACATCCAAACTCTGTCTCGGTTATCAAAGGGCTGCACTTGCTGGGTCAATGTGTCGACGGAGAAAGCCAAAGACCCACCTCTGATCTCCTAAATCTACAGTATCAACATGCCCCATCAAACACACACATACACACACACTCACACACACGCACACACTCACGCACTCACACACACGCACACACACGCACACACTCACACACACGCACACACACGCTCACACACACACACACACGCACACACACGCACACACACGCACACACACACACACACACACACAGATCTATGTGTGTATGATATTTCATCTAAGAGATGCATCACAAACAACATCACTATCACTAGTGTGACAGCTTACACGCCTCAGATAACACAAGTATCTCTACCTCACGAATCAGGGAATGTTCTACAATAAATTATAACGACATGTAAGGTCACTGACCAAAATTTACTGGGCTCATTTGAAGAAAAAAAAAAAGAAAGAAAAGGCTCTAGCTCAACATTCATTTGACTTTGTTTGACTACCAAAAGCTTATCCTCCAATGTTTATGCACTTAAACCCAATGAACTGCTGGAGCAATTTCCTGTTGGGAACTCGGCCTGTCTCTTTTATAAAACCGAACGTTTCCATAAGCGCACCATTCTAAGGATGCTGTAAAGAAGGATTCCAAAACAAAAAACTTCCCGGCTAACCCCTCCGCACTCTCGTCCTCCCCTCCGACACATAAATCTCCGACTTTTACAGTACTGACTAACGAGGACAAAAAAAAGGCAGCGTTAAAGCTATCTGTAATTATCTCTATTTAAAAAGGCAGCGACCACACGTGTCACTCCACGGTACGTGAGTCTGTGTATATACCAGACTTTGCCCTCTAGTCACCTCTTTTTGACCTTTCACCTTTGTCGCTAACCCTCTAATTGAAAAAAAAAATAAAACGAGCTTCCCAGAGATTACGAGTCAAACCTCCACAAAGTCCCGAGTCAACAAAGTTCACCGTCAGGTCTAAGTTAACGTACATCCACTGGGTTTACCAACAGAAAGAAAAGACAGGGGGGAAAAAAAAACAGCAAAGCTTGTCGACTCATCCTGTTAAGGATGCTCTAGTCTACTTTCCGTGCTAAAAGGCTGGGAATCTACATAGCAGTTCTTCAGTACTATATCTCAGTGTTATGGTTATCCTCCTCATTGTGGTTGTACATGTGACAACAGGCTGCTAATAAAGCCATCATTTTTGGCCTGTGTCAGACAGTTTACTATGAAGGTGCCTTTATAGATCACCCAGCTGTACACTACTATACTGGAACACAGCCCTCTGACCGGGTCAATGAAGTGTGAGAGAGAGTGAGTGAGTGTGTGTGTGTGTGTGCACGCGAGCGTGTGTGTGTGTGTGTGCACGCGAACGTGTGTGTGTCTGGAATTGGGAGGGCTAGGAAAGAGGATTTTTTTTTTTTTTTTTTTTAGTAAACCTTTGACAACATGCTTCAACAGATCAAAAGCTTCATTCAAAAGTTCAGCTTCGCCCTGCACCACTGTGCCTGAAACCACACACCGATAAACATTTAAGCGTGAATGAAACTGTCTTCCCTGGAAAAAAACAAAAAACAAATACAAACTCTTCTGCTTGACGTTGTTTAAGGGGAGGAAGCTAGTGTGGAACTCCTCAGGCATGTTTTCCACCAGTGAGAGCAGAAAACAAAAATGTAGCGTTAGCTTTTTTTTTTTCTTGTCATTTGAACTGTGCCAAGTTCAGCTGAGCAAAAGGTCCCCAAAATAAAACATTCACGTCCAGTCGTGATCCGGATTTCCTCTTTCATGGTCAGAGCAGGAGAGAGGGAACCACAGAAAACTGTGTCCTACTGGATTTCTTTTTTTCTTTTCTTTTTTTTCTTTTTGTACCAGATGCAGGCCCCTAGTAGTATATACTGAAACCAAAGACACAAACAACCTTTAAAATCCATTTTTGGGTAAATAGGTTTGAAACCCCTCTTAAGAAAGAAAGACTTCCTTTTTGGGGTTTTTTTAGATAGTTGTTCTGAAGCCAGTGGAACTCTCTTTGTTGTAGGTTCTAGAGGGTTCTTTGGGAACCATGGCAACGACCGCATTTCTTTGGTGAAAACGTTGCATGACACGAGTCTCAAATTTCACAAAGAACACCCTAACAGGTAGAACCATTCTTACAAGCACAATCACACAATGGCTTAATATCATTTTATTGTTCTCTCGGTATTAGTCCTTGTAATGAAGCCAAAAGACTTATCTGTGACCTCGGTGTAATTGTGTAATGCTAACACTACAGCGTAACCTTACACTGACCGTCCTACATTTAGATTTACATGTAAGGTGTATTGTATCTTACCATGCGCTGATCTTAAATAATTTCTACTGACCTGCCAGATGGACCTTTTAAATCAGAGTGTTTTGAATAGTACTGTAATGTGTCTCATTATTCTTTAGACTAGACTATAGAGCATATCAGTATCATGAGTAAATCTCCATTAATGCAGAGAATAGGGGTACATATTGTAAACGGCCTACATGTAATCTTGCAGGATTTGGTGATCACATACATTAATGGTACAGACAATAATCTCAATTTATTCGTGCTTAAGAGAGGCGTAAGAGAACTGAACATCTGCCGACGTAAAGTCACGACCAGACTTTAGCCTGAGATTATGAGTTAAAATGATAATGAAGCTCAGGGTTGGCCTCATTTTTTTCTCCTCTCCACCTCATTCTTTACGCTCCCCAACACCCTCTCTCTCTCTCTTTCTCTCTCTCTCTCCCACACACACACACACACACACACCACACACACACCACACACACGCTCTCTTGTCTTTGTTCTCTTCTGATGCACTCAGCTGAGAGAGTTGGACCCTCAGGGACATAGCTGAAAGTAGGTCTACACATGCACATGCACACACACACACACACATTCACACACACACACGCACACACACAAAATATCTCAATTTCGTTTTATCCTCTATTGCTCTCCACGAGCAAATCATCGAAAATCCCAAAAAGAGCCTCCTATGTTCAGACAGGTCAAGTCAAAAAGAGAAGGTGTGTTAAAAAAGAAAAAAAATCGTGTGAAAAAGAAAATTCAGGGCCCGTCAAATCTATTTGGACCACATACATAACTGCCCCGTGAATTTATTGGGTGAAATTGACATAACTGTTACTTGGCTGTAAGGCTGACAAGACCCTCAGTGTCCAGTCTGACTGAACGCATTCCATGGCTCTGACTCTTTCAGAGCAGTTCTCGAACCATGAGTCACAGTTCGAGTCACAGCTAAGAGTCTTTGGCGTTTTTCTTTAACCTCATCCGTCGCTGACAGCGTCGGAGGCGTCAATCACATCAGCCGTTCAGACTGGAGACCGAGGGACACGGCTGGGCCCGGAACAGACCTTCCTGACCGTTCGACGTGAGACCACTTCTCACTGAGAAAAAAAGACCTCAGAGAATGAGTCACTGGTGGGATAAAGGCCGCCGAAAGCTTTCGGCTTTACACCGCACTCCACAACAACACCCCTCTCAAACAGAGGCGATATTGTTCAAACTCTGGGCGTGCACGACTTCTTAAGGATCATTTTGATGTTTTTCTTTTTTCTTTTCTCTTTTTTTTTTTTTTTTCAAATGCACAACACATGTTTTTTGAGAGGTGGGAACAGAGAGGAAAGTGCATTGCAACTTCAGGACTTCATGAGTGAATAAGGACAAGTCAAGTGGAGCTTCCACCCTTGGGGAAGTTCTGATTGGCTTGCCGTTCAGTTGTCTAGCTCCGGGCTGATGTAGACGATCTGGACCCACACATGGTAGTGCTGGTTCCATGTAATGTAGTGAATGCCACCCATACCTTATACTTGTCTGACAAATTTAAACTGAAAGCATGAAGGCTATCCTGATATGAAAACAGATCCATTTCAGCCCTTTGTGTTATCCGCTGTTGGCTTAACAAGTTCCACTTTCATTGTCTGAATTATCTGATGGTTAACCTAAATTTATTCATCTAAATATGCATAAAAGTTGCATTAATCGTACGTGTGAATGTTACAAATTTAAGGGTCTTAGACTCCCGCTCACGGCATAAAAGTCTTTCAAATGTAACAGCCTGGTCAGCAAATCACAGTAGGAAAATCATTCGTTCTATATTGAATCTAAATTTCACTCTATATTTAATCTTAAATTGCAGTGCTTATTTCTTAGCTTTAACATCTGTGTTCACACAACATGAGGGGCTGAGTGCGTTTACACAGTCGACTCTTTCAAAATCTTCACGTAATAAATGGAGAGGACTGCCAACCAAGAAAGAGGAATTTATTTATGCAGAATCAGGAGAACGAAACTGGTGTTTGTTACATGGTAATTATCATGAATTCACGTCTGGGCTTAGATGGCGAATCCCTTCATCTCCTGCTTCTAATGATAGGTTCTCCCGCGTTGACAAAACAACCACTGCACTCTAGACCGCTGCGCTCAGCTGCTGATGTTTACACTTGAGGAAGTTGAGTGACGGCCTTCATAGACTGCTATCACCACAGACTACTATCATCTAAATGATTGCGACAGCGACATTTCATATTTGACAGATGAAGGTAAAATAGTATAGACCAAAATGGTGTATTTGACAGTCACAGTTTGGCCCTTGTGTAAACATTACGGCAGATTTTCCGCAACTTTTTTTGACCGCCACACCGCAAGAAGTTACAATCCGGTTCTTATGAAATTAGGACTTGCCCGGACAGTTACTCTGTCAAAAACTGGAAAGACTGACAGCCTGGGAATCTCAAAGTCACATTCCTCTTTCCGGTTTCATGAAGTCACTGCCGGAATATTTCAGTCTCATGTCACTGGGGGCCTTGTAACCAACCATCGACCTCAGGTTCCATTATACCTTAGTATTAGGCATAATTTTCCTTCATTTTCAACGGGAACCAGCCTTCTCTAAGTGGGGTCACTGCGTGAGGATCTTTGCCTTTTTAGGATCAGTGTGTTAATTTTGAAATACAGTGGAGAATGGGGTGGAAATTAAAGGCATAGGTGTAGCTTAATGTCATCAGGGCACACAAAAGTTTCAAATGTTTTAGCCCTATGTCGATATCAAAATAAAAGTTAATGCGAGACTAAAAGACATGATATTGTCACTGACGGAGCACAACTGAAACGTGCTTATGTCTCTTTCCCGTGTCTGATGGCATCAAACTTTAAAGTATTCTTGTCGTAAACTAAGTCTCTAACCAGTTTTTTTTTAAATGCATACGTAGTATCTAACCACTAGGCTAGCAAACTACAGATTGGCCATCTGAATAGAACAGTATGACACAAACTGTACCATGTTAGACTGGAGACGTGATGTGATTAAAAGACCACAGAGTTGACAACAGGAATGCACGCCTGTTCAACACAATCGTGTTCGCAGAGTCATGTGTCAAAAAGAAAAAATCCCCCCCCCCCTCCTTTTATTCATCCACACAAACAGACAGCTTATCTTACTTTTCAGTGCTTGAATTAGCGCCTTCCCATCCTTGATCAGCTCCTTGATAAATTTGTTGGTCTTGTCCAACTCCAATTCGTGGGACTTCAACCTCTCACGGAACTGCGGACTGTCCAAATAACAGTCACTGAACTCCAAAGCAGGCAATCCCATATTTGCTGTCCAAATCCGAAGCCACAGTGCACAGGCGAAAAAGGCAGGAAAAACACAACCTATGAAATTAATTCTAATCAGCGGAGGCAGATAACCGAAATTAACGTGAGTAACTTGCTAAGTGCAAACTACATACTCAAAATAATGTGAACTACACTAGTAACTAACGGATGCTGCTTACTCAAAAAAAACCAAACTGCATCCCTGAATTTCACGACAACACTAACGACAGCACTCTAAAAAAGTGATTTTTGGACTACTTGCGACCTAGGTGTCAGAATATTTTGTGGTAAACCTCTAAGTCTCTCATGACAACGTCATGCTGATGAGCGCGAGGGAACGACGACAGAAAAGACGAGACGCGGTAATTACGGAATCCTCCCTATGTTTTTAAATGCACACTTCTTTCTTCCTTCGGCACTCAGCGTCTGTACCAACCTACCCTGAAACAAATAATCCCATGATTGATCAAGTTCTCAACCAATAGCGTTGCTGCGTTCTAAAACGCGATCTGAGAGGGCTAGTCACACTCATTGTGTGCGGGAAGAAGAGAGGTTAACAAAGGGTTGGTTGGTCACGAGCGATGAGGTCATTCCAGAGCGGGGAATTCATCAACGGGGGATCCTGAATGCCGGAATTTAATACTTTGAAGACCTGTTTAATATCGTATGGTCAATAAAATGACATTTTTGTGCCACTCCTTTTGGTGCTATCCACAGTAATAAGCCACTATTCGTTGTGATGCATTGTGACAGAAACGACAAGCGGCGAAGGCAACAAACCATTGTCGTTACTGAAATAACGCCTTGTTTCTTCGGCGTTACCTTTCTCGAGCAATAATAAATTGATGGTTTGACTTTGTGCTGTTTTGCATGAAATGAAAATTTTGCCTGCTCTAAAAATAAGTGTAAGTTAAGTCTTGCCTTATCCTGCCCCCTACAGTTACAGTATAATACATACAATATAGATTGTTGGTGTTTGGATGTATTAGTCTGACAAAAATGATGACCAAATTTAGCATGTGTACTTCTCAGTGGAAAAAAGTCCACGCCTGCTTTAAAATAAATAGGCCTACAGCAACCTCGGTTTGTGGTTCATTCCAAATTAAGAGACCTATCTCACTTCTCACACTTAGCTCAGCTAAGAGCATGTGAAAGAGATGTCGTTGCCTGCTACTTGGGCTGTGAAACCACGATTAGTGTGTCGATCAAAGGAACAGGGTAAATTAAAACTGATGACGGCCGAGAACTACAGAAGTTTTTTAAGCAATTTAAGTTTAATTTTGTGTCATTATTTTTGAAGTAGAAGTGTTGCAGAAGCACAGTCTCCTGAGCTGAAAAAACCCAGAAGGATTTTCTCAGCCAACATGGAGATTCAATGACATTTGAGGAAAGAAATCATTAGTTTCATTTATTTCATGTAGCCTGCTAACTATGCTAAAAACTCAATACAGGTAATATTTCCAAATGCCTCATCTCCTTGGCATGAGCAACATCATGGAATCAAAATTGACTTTTCCGTTTTCAGTCCTAAAAGCCATGGCTGTTTGTTGTCTTTTATCTTAGATTTATTATTGATCCTTATTTTTCAGGCCCAATCCAGAGTACTCAATTATAATTAATATGGCTGAGTAAAATAATTTATTCACACGTGTTCAGAACTGTTTAATAAACTGGTAATTATTTCACACTCACTATTTGTAAATGTGTAGAGTCTATCAATATCAAAAAGTGTTTAGCATCAACTTTCATGATCATGCTCTTAACTTTCATCAAAATAAAAAAAAAAAGAAACGTCCCACGACTAGATCATTTTCACATTTATTTCAGAGGTAAAAAGATAGAGTATATTGTGGCACTAAGAATTTCTGTTACTGGATCTATTTACACTGTTTTATTGATTATTAGGGGCGGTAATTTGAGCTGTAGTGGGAGGAGCCTCTGTATTATCAGTTGCTTTCTATCCAATAACATTTCTTAAATGTTTGTTTACTTTGATGTGTCTGTGAACATATTCAAAGATCACTGTTGTCTGTTTGTTCTCTTACTGATTACTCATTGTGAGCCCATCACAGCCAAACTTATGCAACACCTGCAGTCAGTCCAGGCTTTGAAGTGG
This sequence comes from Chanos chanos, assembly GCF_902362185.1. NCBI lineage: Eukaryota > Metazoa > Chordata > Actinopteri > Gonorynchiformes > Chanidae > Chanos > Chanos chanos. The sequence continues at coordinate 2,967,409 of NC_044510.1, forward strand.
CTTTACACAGACTACGTGCTGCAGGAGGCTCTGTCAAAAATTCCTGCATTTCTCTGAATTATAAGAATTACTTTAATATGCAACCACATGTTGTTGTTTATGAGGGCTACCTTGTGTTAAATGCATACGCATTTACTCCACCGGTGCCCATACCCGTGGTTGAGTACAGCTGGCGAGTAGCAAAAAAGTTTCTAAAAGTTCAAGTTCAGGTTTTAGTTTATTTGCATAGCGCTCTTTACAATCAAAATTTGTCTCAAAGTAGCTTTACAGAGATCTGTTCCTATACCCCCAGTGAGCAAGCCCAGGGTGACAGTGGCAAGGAAAAACTCCCTAGTGAGGTGAGTAGGAGGAAGAACCCTTGGGAGGAACCAAGACTTAGCAGGCAGAGCCTATCCTCTTCTGACTGGCACATAGAGCAGATATTTACAGTATAAAATGAGCCCAGAATAACCAGATTCAATGGTCTATAAAATGATTTTACAGTATATGGTTTGTTTACAGTTTAAAAGAGTTAATATACAGAGGTTCTAGGAGCTCTAGGTGGTATCAGATATAGATTAACTAGATAACCAAGCAGTGATCATATCAATAGGTTTGACTTTAAGACAAACTGTATCATGGCCGAGAATGATTAGCTGTACTGTAGTTGAAACTGAGATAATGATGCGGTTATAAAAGACAGGTTGATCTCAGTTCCACAGTCAGGTTGAGTCAGCATCAGAGGAGAGCCACTGGCACAGAATAGGGGCTTGCAGGAGATCCAGGCAGGAGGGACAGGAGCATATAGACCTCTTGACTGGAGCAGAAACGTGGGACCTAAAACAATATTCTGTTCTTCTGTTTTCAGCAATCGCAGCAGGCTTGGGGCAGATGTAACAGAAAACGCCCTAAGCCTGTATTAAATTTTCACTTAACATTTGATTCTATTTAAACAGGAAATTGACGGGCACAGAGCTCAACATCCTGCAGTGTTTTGTGTTGTCAGTTTCACAGGAGGACAATCCAAGTCTTAATTGGGTGATAAGTAAATATTCAATTTTGGTATAATTAGTGGGACTACTGCTATTTGGCACATCAAACCTCAAAAATCCTCTGACAGTGGAAACAGCAAGGTCAGAGTCTGTTTTTTACATTAGCATCTTTTGTTACTAAACAGTTTGTTTGAAGACGGAGCCCGTGGAATGCTAAAAACTCCATTATAGGACAGGGCGGTTTCTAGGGAAACTCAATCAAAATCCAAATACAGTGGGTAAATTGCTTTGTTCAGCTATATAAAATTTAAACAATAAATTGCATATCAGTCACGCTGAGAACAATTACAGCTACTTGAGTGCACTGCTTAATACAAAACAGAAAATATATATGTCAGCTCAGTTGACAAAAAAGAATTTATTGGCATAACCATACGATTTTCAAAGGGTGTGCAAGAGCGAGACATGTGACACAGGAAGGATACAAGAGTACAAAAGTTAGTATGGTGTGGAGTCCACGAAAGTAGTGAATGTCCCAAAAAACTCAAGGGATTTAGGGCCTAATGGTGGCTGAAGACCAAAAGACACAAAAAAGGAGAAAAAGGTCACAGGGCAGTTCAGACACTTTCAAAGAATGGAACAAAAGAAGTGACAGTCACCAAATACACAAATACACAGAAGTCCCACTCTGCAGGATGTGAGTGGGTTTCAAGTGGCCTTTGGCTCGGAAACTGAAAACGGAAGACTGAGCCTAACTACTCAATGCAAAAGTTTGTCTAAAATCGAGAAAACCTGTGGGTTGGATTAGGCTGTGTCATACTGCACACGCTGCTAATAGTAAGTAACCCCTGTGTCCACTTCTGTATCAAATCTATGTGGACTGGGTAATTGGGTATTGACTAAGAACCTTGGATTCACTGTTTTCTTCCACTTAACAAGGTTGTGAAGTTGACCTTAAATTAGTCCAGATCTGTCTAACTAGAGATGGTCCATATTTAAACGGTTGAAAGAAAGATCTTTTTATGGAACCATTCCGTTACATACCTTACAGTGTTTAGAGGGCCCGTGCAGTTCTTCGTGTAAAACTAGGGGTTGTGAGCCCAGCGTGAAATTTCTTGAAGTCAACACTACAGAGAGAAATCACCCAGGTAGGCAGGTATGACACTGTAATCTTAGTGTTGTATTAAATGCTAATGTCTTTGGAGAGTGTACAGGAATTAAGAGCTACTGTAGCTATGCGAATACATAAAATATCTTGGTCTCTACCAAGCTTACAGAGAGAATAATAAAGAAGCTTGGTGAACTCCATGAAAGTTTCTGTTTTGTTTGGTAATATGTAAACATGATGTGTCTTTCATTATTCTCTGACAATCAGATAAGGCATAACTACTCCACTAATTCTGGTCTCTCTCACAGACTGGCTAATTCATTTAAATATTAATTGGCTATTCTGCCTTTTTATTGCATATAATTTGTAGAGAAGAGAAGAAAAGATTACTATAACATTGTGCAAAATGTAGTCAGTATTACATTCTAAATGATCCATTACTGATTAGTGCTTGACTCTAAGACTTTCTTGATGGTTTCTTTGCAGGATCAAGAACCTATGGAACCACAGTGGAAAAGCCCTGATCATCCGTGTCCAAGATATACGTGTACACAAGGCACTCCTCCACTCTGCAGCTGCTTGCACCCACGGCATGAGGGAGAAGAACGCCTGGCTGGAACCTGTTAGGAATTTTTGAATTACGGCTTCGGTTTATGATCTACATTCACACAACAGGGATATGGGATTCTCTCAAGAGCATATTAACAAAAACTTCCAGATTTTTTTTTTTTTTTTCATTTAATATTTATGTCTCTGCAGAAGCCAAAGCAGCTGTATATGGCTGGCGTGCATGCAAATGCAGGCATCATTTTGAAGGAATTTCCGGCAAGTTGTCACCTCCATTCCAGACCTGCTCTGCTGAGGCCCAATCCATTGTTTCCCTCAGAAGCACACAGGGCTTTCCAAAATGTGCAGGTACAAGAGGCAGTGTCAACACGTATGAGTACTGTTGGTGATAAGGGATTAATATTGCATGGCATCTCTATTCTGTCATAGAGGCTCCTTCTGGCAACCATTCACTATAATGATTTTTGGATGCAGAGGGGGCTATAACCATAAGTTCAGATCTGCTATGTGCTCTGTACTGCCCTAGGTTTCGTAAAGGAGTTCAACTGTTTACCCTGTCAGAAGGAATCCATCCTACAGAATCTAGTTGGAATGTATAGTGCATACCTCGGATTCATAAATATTATAGATGAGATAAGTAACACAGACGAAGATGAGATGAGGGTGAGACAAATGTTCCAGATGAAGGTTGTGGTAATTCAATTCATATGGCAAAATGTGGAGTGTATTAAAAATATAGGAAAGTACACATTAATTGCGCTATAGTTGCTGAGGAAAAGGTCCCTCAGTGGTCCAGCTGTTTGTATCACCAGCATTAGCAGCTTGTCCACCTCTCTGTCAAGGCTATTAACTAGGTCCTACCATCAAGTCAAAAGAACAGAAACTGCAGTGTATCCACAGAAGAGAGTGTAATGTTAACTTTTTTTAGCATACACTGAGTACATCAGAGTCGGCTGGCTAGCTGGCTGGAGCATAGCTAAACTATTTGTTTATTTTTAAATGTATTTATCTGGTATCCTTGCACTAAAAGAACAACAGACTCAAGTCATCATGTAAATTGCATAGGCACGTCAGCTTGGTGGGTGTCTTTTATTTGGAAATCTTTTATTGCTTTGCCAAGTCTAAAAATGAAGAATGTTTTCTTTAGTAGAAAGCCCATTTAGCCAGCTTCCTCTTGCATCTAATTGGTTTATTTATTTGTTCTAAAGCTGATGATAGTCCTTCTTCAGAGGCAGTGGAGGAAAAAATTAGGGAGAACAAAGATGCCAGCCCAAACTTTGACTACTTTAAGAAAGCAGAGACAGACAATCATCAAACATGTTTTTTTAGCTTACACCCAAACCGAAAGTCAAACAAGCATGTGGTGCAGAAAGTTTTCTTTTAAAAGTACAGCAGAAATAGGAAGCTGATTACACACTGATAAACAAGTCAGACTGTTTAGTGTGTACAGCATCTGGTAGACCCACTGAAAACATAATTTACATCACTGGTATGAATGACTAGAAGAGTTTCTTTCAGTTTCTTTCACGTGCTGTGGAACGTGAGAGCATACGACTCAAAGAAATTGTGTAGGGGTTTATTTTTTTAGTGTCTCCCAAGTGGAGATAGATAGTTTTCTGAGTGTTTACTTGGGTTGCTCCTGTCAATGCTGTCATAAATAGAGTCCATTCAGAATTTTATTTCCTACATTTAAAACGTATTTATTACTTTTTAAAACGTTGGAATGTTGTCCCATGCAGAGCGGTACCCTCCGGACACAAATGTCAGCATCGATGCACTTATCCTTTTGTCAAACATAAGATACCTGTAACAGCAGTTCAGTGTGATGCATCTATTGAAAGCACTTAGTGCATTTATAGACATGGGTCACAGAGATGCTAAAACCAGACATGCCCAAAAGCATTAGAAACACCAAAACAGAGCCTCCAATGTGTCTGGCCTTTACACAAGTCTCTCTGCTCTGTTGTTCTCTGTAAGGGAAATTTGGAGTCCCCTGTATTGAGAGTTTGCGAATTCTCAGAGACAACAAACTTCAGATATGATGAATCATTTACCTTTATTACATGGTCATGGGAGAAGCACACCTCAGAGATGAAGTGCAGTTCTCACTGAGGTTAAGGATGGCAGAGCTTTTCGCACAGTGAGGCAAACAAGTCCAAGGACATGTGCAGGATACTTGGTGTTTGCTCCCAGGTGTTACAGACACACAGAAGCCTTGTCTTCTACATAATAAATGTTCATTGTTCTAACACACAGATACATTTTGCAGCATATAGTAATGAAGCAAGCACAGGTCTCTATAATATTAATACTTCATCATGACAATAGTCATTAGGCACATTTTCCTTCTAACAGTTTCCCACATCTCGCTCTCTCCAAACCGAGTGCATGCATCACGTTAAAGACACTCTCTAAGCTTAACATTGGCTGACTCAGCATGAGGGTTTTGCCTCAAGTTGATCATTTTTCATGGCTCTGACATGCCATGTCTGTGTTTATTGGAGCAGCCAAGCAGAGAATGAATATATGGGAAAAGAAGAGTCATGATATCAATGTCATTAACACCTTCATACAGCCGGTGAAGCGTGCAGGTTGGGCAAAAGATACTGCAGAGGAAAAGGGTTTTTGGACTCTTTGGTAATCTACTCAAAGCTCTGTACACAGATGTGGTGCTTACTCGTACAGCCAGGCAAATGTTAAGAGCTTGGATACAAAGATATTGTCTGAAAACCTACTCAACAATGAGACTATGCTGACCGCGCAAATACTTCCACTGCATATTTAAGCAAATCATAGTTTGTTTTCAAAATACGTACAGAAAATTTGCATGAACACTTTTTGGATTGTACAAGTAGTCTACCGGTCGAAAGCCTTGACACAGAAAACATCAGTGCTGTAAGGATTTCGCCCCAGGACAACGAGTGAATGTATTTTCCATCAAGTGAGTAATGGCATGTAACATCAAGTCCATTACCTGATGATGGAAAGAAAATAGAGAGGATGTGACAAGTACAGGGTGATGATTCTGTAAGAGACTGTAAAGTAGACCTGTAGTGTTACCACAAACTCTCCAGACACAGCTTGTTGACAGGTGCCTCTCACATCTTAGACCTTGAAGTTTATGTTCATGCTAACAGTCATCAAAGTAATCCTGCCATTTTATGCATCTCTGCTCTCAACACTCTGCCTGTCCTGCCTCAAGGCTGCCTTTGCTATCAGTCAAAAGTTCTGCATTCCTACATGCCAAGTTATAAAGGTCTTTACAACAGTTTCTCCAGTTGGTTTGAGTGGCACTTCAAAAAACTGCATTCAGCTGTTTAGCAATTGGAACTATACATGATCTGATGAAGAGTTTTTCAAACTGTGAGGCCAGACAAAACTGGTCTGGGGACAAGTACAGAGACTGCATATTTTACACAATATTATAGATTATTCAACCTAAAGTATAAAAAAGAATGCCTCAAGGGAGCTGGAGGAGGAAACAGCAGTGAGTCAGTCACCTGGTATGGTGCTAATTATTTGTGTACCGTCCTTGAATTGTAAATTGAAGTAAATGATAATAAAGCCATCCTGCGGAAGTTTGGACAGTGATTGGCCCAATATACCTGTGATGCCCCAGGTTCTGACTCCCTTCCTCTGGTGGCCATTTAGACTTAGGTTTTCATTGTTTTAGCCAGTGCCTTGTTTTCTTTGGTTCAGTCAGCTAATAACTTAATTGTTTGTTGCACCTGTTTCTCCTCAGTTAAGCCTAATTTCACCTGTGTTCTGATCATTAAGTCTGGTTTTATGTTCTCTATGTTTTCAACTCATTCAGGGTTTCTGTTTCCTGTAAGGGAGTACGCTGGCATGTTTGTCTGCCGTGGGTCACAGTAACGAACTGTCTATGCTACTTTTCCCCAGCGATCCTCGTGAACTATAACAAAAGCCAAGGATTGCAACTACAGGATTATTCATCTCAAATAAAATATCGGATTAGTCAACCTGCTTCTTTTGGATTTGTTTTCTCCTGCGGGCGACACTAGAGTCTTCACTGGCCTAACTCGAGCCCTCTCTGCAGCTGACACCACTGGCTGCCCAGTGTGCGCATATGTAAGTCAGCTTGTCTTTAATCATTTTCTGGCACCCTCTTATCTGTGCTGAAATCTTCCACTTTAAATGTTTTCAGTCATTAACTAAGTATCCAGTTTGAATGTTCTCAGGAGTGAGATTTCTCCTGTAGTTCCACAACAGAACACCAGTGGGAGTCATGGCAACACTTGTGTCGGGAGGCATGAGGTTGTTGTGGGTTTCAGCTGATGGCTGACCCATTCCGACTGACAACAGAGGTGGCATCACCAAAAAAAAGGCAAAACAAAAGATAAGGCACTGGCCTCCTAAGCCAGGGATTGTGGGTTCAAGTCCCATCTAGGGTGTTGGTGAGCAGAGTGGCGCAGCGGAAGCGTGCTGGGCCCATAACCCAGAGGTCGATGGATCGAAACCATCCTCTGCTAGCCAGGCTTTTAAATCTAAGCCTAATTTGTAGGAACATCCCAGAACACAGAGAGGTTGCTGTTCAGGCGGGTTAGGGGAGAGAAAAAGTAATGGAACATTGGACAGTGCCTAGGTACTACCTGTTAAAACTAAACAAAACTGTCATCATAAACAAAGCATTATTTATATACATTTATTACATGGCTTTGTTGAATACTCGATTCTGATTGGTCAGTTACGGCATTCTACGGCCTATTATTTCTGGAAAGCAGCTATGAATAACAGACCACTGCTATGGATGCTAACAGACCGTTTTTTTTTTTAGCGGAAGCAATAAAGCCATTTTTAAATCAGTGAAATTATTTTTGAATCGATATTTTGTATATTGATTTCTTTAGTAAGCAGCCGTGTAATAAGCTTCGTGTCGAGGTCCCGCATCAGCCTGTCCGGTTTATTTCCCAATAATGACTGGCTCACTGTACATTATCAGAGCATTCCCAATAATCACTCAAAATCAGCAGGGGGAGACTGTCCCTTCACTTCCCTGTGGTTTCCTTTCTGTCTGTGGATTGCTACAATGGGGGGAAAATGGAATGAGGGCCGAAAATTCTATTTACAACCACGAAAAGCAAGCAGGCTAAGAACCCGAACTAAGTGACGTGTTCTGTCTGTCTATCGATCTCCTCCACTCAGTACTATCACAGCACGGCACCTACACACAACAAACAGCACTATGAACAAACAAGCACTTTGCGAGTAACTTCAATGGCAAATAAATGACAGATTGACAGAAAAGATTACATTAAATGTCACGCAAAATTTATTTACAGATTTAGATGGTGACAAAGGAGGTGTCGGATCCAATCAAACAGGTGCCGGTCCCAATCTGGGATGTCCTGGGTCCTGTTCCGGCAGGATCCGGCACAAATTAAGCCCTGCCCATACAGGTGTTGAACCCATGGCAGTTATTTAATATAATAACTGCGATCCAAATGTTGAACTTTATAACTTAGGAATTTGTGGTTTTGAATGTTAGAAATGGAACCCAGAGGTCGATGGATTGAAACCATCCTCTGCTAGCCAGGCTTTTAAATCTAAGCCTTTAGCTAAGCTCATACATTCTGGCCTCTCACCTTGTGGAGCTTCCAAAGTGTGGTCTGTCCTATGGCTGGGACCCCTTTAGCCCCTGTGGGCACAATCCCGGCAGAGGAAAGGGAATGGGTCAGTGTCACCCTATGTGGCCTGGCTCTTATCAGTGTGACAAAGTCTCATATGGTCTAGCAGTTAGGATTCCTTGTTTTGCACCCAGGTAGCCAGGGTTTGACTCCCGTAAGGGGAAAAGGTTTTCACCAAATGGCTGATTAAACTGATGAGAATTTTTGAAGTCATGGCATACCTGTCTGCCTTGCTCTGTGTCGAGTACCCTTGCTTTCATGTTTGAATCTGAGCTGGTTTATTGGATTTGGTAATTGCCCTATGGAATTATGGTTTCTGTGAAGACTTGCCTGTTGATTGACTTCTTTAACTTCAGACTCTGTCAACTCAGCGTACAACCTTAGTTTATAACCTCAGCTTGTCTTTAATCATTTTCTGGCACCCTCTTATCTGTGCTGAAATCTTCCACTTTAAATGTTTTCAGTCATTAACTACATTTTCCAGATAGAATGTTCTCAGGAGTGAGATTTCTCCTGTAGTTCCACAACAGAACACCAGTGGGAGTCATGGCAACACCTGTGTCAGGAGGCATGAGGTTGTTGCGGGAAAAAAAAGGCAAAAAACAGTAATGTGCAGCCCCAGTGGCCTAATGGATAAGGCACTGGCCTCCTAAGCCAGGGATTGTGAGTTCGAGTCCCATCTGGGGTGATAGTGAGCAGAGTGGCGCAGCGGAAGCGTGCTGGGCCCATAACCCAGAGGTCGATGGATCGAAACCATCCTCTGCTAGTCAGGCTTTTAAATCTAAGCCTTTAGCTAGGCTCATACATTCTGGCCTCTCACCGTGTGGAGCTTCCCAGATGTGTCTCGAGAGTCTGGTCTCTCGGATCATGTTTGGGCCCTCCTTTGTGCTCAGTCCCACCAAATGACAGCGAACGGGTTAGAGTCGTCGGTTGGTAGGCTCTTGTCTCTATATGAAGCTCCCATATGGTCTTGCAGTAAGGATTCCTGGTTTTCAGGTTGACAGCTAGTTTAACTGTCTGCCTTTAACTGGAGCTCTGTGTTGAAGTATCATTGTTCCCTGGCCGTGGTATTGTCAGTACACCCATCTGTGAGACCTGGCTCACTGGAATTCTGATCTTTATCTTGTGTTTTGGATTTGATAATTGTCCTATGTTTGGATGTGCACTTTCTATGTTTCTAAATTTTCTGTTTATTTACTTCACTGTGGATTTGTGATTCAGATTTGTCTGCTATCTCTTTAATATACTGTTTCCTCTGCTAATAGATCCTCAACTACCTTTGTCACAAGTTCAATGTTCTGGTACATATGGAGCTCAATCCATAGGGGGATCATATAGGGACTGAACTCACGATAGACTGACTAAGAACAAGATTAAATGACTATCATCAGAAATGTTCTGCAGGACTGAAGAGCAAAGTGAGTCTAATATCTGGATGATGAGGACTACGGCACTGTTCACCTCAGTTACGATCCTATGAACCTCTAGGCCCAATATGCCTTTAAAAATTCACCTATGTGAAATCTTTGTCATCTGTCAACTCAGCACATGACTGTAGTTTATTACCTCAGCTTGTCTTTAATCATTATCTGGCACCCTCTTATCTGTGCTGAAATCTTCCACTTTAAATGTTTTCAGTCATTAACTACATTTTCCAGATAGAATGTTCTCAGGAGTGAGATTTCTCCTGTAGTTCCACAACAGAACACCAGTGGGAGTCATGGCAACACATGTGTCAGGAGGCATGAGGTTGTTGTGGGGAAAAAAAGGCAAAAAACAGTAATGTGCAGCCCCAGTGGCCTAATGGATAAGGCACTGGCCTCCTAAGCCAGGGATTGTGGGTTCGAGTCCCATCTGGGGTGATAGTGAGCAGAGTGGCGCAGCGGAAGCGTGCTGGGCCCATAACCCAGAGGTCGATGGATCGAAACCATCCTCTGCTAGCCAGGCTTTTAAATCTAAGCCTAATTTGTAGGAACATCCCAGAACACAGAGAGGTTGCTGTTCAGGCGGGTTAGGGGAGAGAAAAAGTAATGGAACATTGGACAGTGCCTAGGTACTACCTGTTAAAACTAAACAAAACTGTCATCATAAACAAAGCATTATTTATATACATTTATTACATGGCTTTGTTGAATACTCGATTCTGACTGGTCAGTTACGGCATTCTACGGTCTATTATTTCTGGAAAGCAGACTGCTGCTATGAATAACAGACCACTGCTATGGATGCTAATGGACCATTTTTTTTAGCGGAAGCAATAAAGTCATTTTTAAATCAGTGAAATTATTTTTGAATCAATATTTTGTATATTGATTTCTTTAGTAAGTAGCTGTGCGATAAGCTTCGTGTCGAGGTCCCGCATCAGCCTGTCCGGTTTATTTCCCAATAATGACTGGCTCACTGTACATTATCAGAGCATTCCCAATAATCACTCAAAATCAGCAGGGGGAGACTGTCCGTTCACTTCCCTGTGGTTTCCTCTCTGTCTGTGGATTGCTACAATGGGGGGAAAACGGAACTAGGGCCGAAAATTCTAATTACAACCACGAAAAGCAAGCAGGCTAAGAACCTGAACTAAGTGACGTGTTCTGTCTATATGTCTGTCGATCTCCTCCACTCAGTACTATCACAGCGCGGCACCTGCACGCAACAAACAGCGCAATGAACAAACAAGCGATTTGTGAGTAACTTCAATGGCAAATAAATGACAGAATGACAGAACAGATAACATTAAATGTCACACAAAATTTATTTAGAGACTGTGATAGTGACAAAGGAGGTGCCGGATCCAATCAAATAGGTGCCGGTCCCAATCTGGGATGTCCCAGGTCCTGTTCCGGCAGGATCCGGCACAAATTAAGCCTTGCCCGTACAGGTGTTTAACCCATGGCAGTTATTTAAAAAGCTGCAATCCCAATGTTGAACTTTATAACTTAGGAATTTGTGTTTTTGAATGTTACAAATGGAAGGCGTGACTTAATAATCCAAAGTGTCTTCCCAAACATTTGTGGTATATATATATATATATATATATCTCAAAAAATGAAAAAATTTGTTTCCCAATGGCACAATAAAATCCATATCCTGCTGCAGTATAGCCTTTTTTTCTACAATGACCAGCCCAGCGGATGCTTGAATGATGCCATGCAGGGACTTGATGGCAGGCCCAAGACTCAAAGGTCTGCAGCAGTAAGTGGTCCCATGGTGTAATGGCAGCCGCTCTGGAAAGGCCATGGTGCCTTTATCACAAGTTCATTATTCTCTGATATTTCTATGTCGCAGTAACAAAGTCTTTTCTCAGTTTGCTTGCATTTCCTACTTCATATGAAATAATTCTCTCATATCAAAATAAGATGTTGGTTGAAATTCCATTGCTCCAACTTATTAGCCTGCTTGTCTTGAAAGATGTAGAAATATACATTTAACTGGTGTGAAGACACCTCAGACAGTGAAAGGCTGAGTCTGTGTGACTCTGTGTGCTGTTCAGAGGAGGCAAGCCAAGATTATGTGGTGAGACAGCACTTGATCAGTTTTCCTCCACCCTAACAACAGTGCTCGGGACAGTCATGGTCTAAGTGGAGGGTATGTCTGGAGACAGCTGGCAGAGCTGGCAGTGAGTGAGTGAGTGTGGGATTGTGGGTTCGAGTCTCATCCAGGGTGTTCGTGAGCAGAGTGGTGCAGCGGAAGCGTGCTGGGCCCATAACCCAGAGGTCGATGGATTGAAACCATCCTCTGCTAGCCAGTGTTCTTAATCTATCTAAACTGATGAGAATTTCTGAAGTCATGGCATACCTGTCTGTGTTGAGTACCCTTGCTTTCATGTATGAATCTGAGCTGGTTTATTGGACTTTTCATTATTATGAAGTGTTTTGGATTTGGTAATTGCCCTATGGAATTATGGTTTCTGTGAAGACTTGCCTGTTGATTGAGTTCATTCATTTCAAACTCTGTCAACTCAGCGTACAACCTTAGTTTATCTCAGCTTGTCTTTAATCATTTTCTGGCACCCTCTTATCGGTGCTGAAATCTTCCACTTTAAATGTTTTCAGTCATTAACTACATTTTCCAGATAGAATGTTCTCAGGAGTGAGATTTCTCCTGTAGTTCCACAACAGAACACCAGTGGGAGTCATGGCAACACCTGTGTCAGGAGGCATGAGGTTGTTGTGGGTTTCTGCTGATGGCTGACCCAACAGAGGTGGCATCGGGGGAAAAAAAAGGCAAAACAAAAAGAAAACTGTGCAGCCCCAGTGGCCTAATGGATAAGGCACTGGCCTCCTAAGCCAGGGATTGTGGGTTCGAGTCCCATCTGGGGTGTTGGTGAGCAGAGTGGTGCAGCGGAAGCGTGCTGGGCCCATAACCCAGAGGTCGATGGATTGAAACCATCCTCTGCTAGCCAGGCTTTTAAATCTAAGCCTTTAGCTAGGCTCATACATTCTGGCCTCTCACCTTGTGGAGCTTCCCAGATGTGTCTCGAGAGTCTGGTCTCTCGGATCGTGTTTGGGCCCTCCTTTGTGCTCAGTCCCACCAAACGACAGCGAACAGGTTAGAGTCGTCGGTTGGGAGGCTCTTGTCTCTATATGAAGCTCCCATATGGTCTTGCAGTGAGGGTTCCTGGTTTTCAGGTTGACAGCTAGTTTAACTGTCTGCCTTGCTCTGTGTTGAAGTATCATTGTTCCCTAGTCCTGGTATTATCAGTCAACCCATCTGTGAGTCCTGTCTTGTGTCAGCCTGTTTCCCATGTCTATTCCCTGGTATAATCTCCTGTTAATAAAGCTTCTAGTTAAGTGTACATGCATCCAGTCTCTTGCCCCATTCGTGAAAAAAAAAACAGTTATTACGAGTTAAATGTTGAAACGTTGAAAATAACCAGATAGTTCTGTCACACCAGCTCTGAATCTGGCCTTGTCTGCCTCACCTGATTACCAGTGCCACCTGTTGCTCATTTTGTCCATGACCTCTCCCAGTGTAAGAAGGATTTTTTTTCTCAGTCACTGTTTTGTGTATCCAGGCATGCATATCGAGCTGTCGCTTTCCGTTATTCCACGTATTGTGTTCCTGTGTATGAACCAGAGCTGGCTCACTGGAATTCTGATCTTTATCTTGTGTTTTGGATTTGATAATTGTCCTATATTTGGATGTACACTTTCTATGTTTCTAAATTTTCTGTTTATTTACTTTGTTTGTGATTTGTGATTCAGATTTGTCTGCTATCTCTTTAATATACTGTTTCCTCTGCTAATAGATCCTCAACTACCTTTATCACAAGTTCAATGTTCTGATACATATGGAGCTCAATCCATAGGGGGATCATATAGGAACTGAACCCATGATGGTCATTAAGTATTGTTCTTAGTCACTCTATCATCAGAAATGTTCTGCAGGACTGAAGAGCAAATTGAGTATAATATCTGGATGATGAGGACCTCAGCTTGTCTTTAATAATTTTCTGGCACCCTCTTATTTGTGCTGAAATCTTTCATTTTAAATGTTTTCAGTCATTAACTAAGTATGCCATACTTAATTTTCCAGTTTGAATGTTCTCAGGAGTGAGATTTCTCCTGTAGTTCCACAACAGAACACCAGTGGGAGTCATGGCAACACTTGTGTCGGGAAGCATGAGGTTGTTGTGGGTTTCAGCTGATGGCTGACCCATTCCAACTGGCAACAGAGGTGACATCGGGGTAAAAAATGCAAGAAAAAGGAAACTGTACAGCCCTAGTGGCCTAATGGATAAGGCACTGGCCTCCTAAGCCAGGGATTGTGGGTTCGAGTCCCATCTGGGGTGTTGGTGAGCAGAGTGGCGCAGCGGAAGCATGCTGGGCCCATAAGCCAAAGGTCGATGGATCGAAGCCATCATCTGCTAGCCAGATTTTTAAATCTAAGCCTGGCTTAGATCTTTAAATCTAAGTCTGGCCTCTCACCTTGTGGAGCTTCCCAGATGTGTCTTGGAAGTCTGGTCTCTTGGGTCGTTGTGGGAATCTCTTTAGCTCAGGTATGCTCAGTCCCACCAGTCAACAGGGAATGGGTTAGAGGCTAAGGTTACATGCACGCATTTTTATCATTTGGACTGAAATCATTCCGGTTGCTGATTCCGAATGTACTGATTACATGAAAGCGATCAGATAGTTTGTGTGTATTAACATGTCACAAGCGTACAATCAGAATTCATTGCAAATGCTAAGAAATTACCTTTCGCCAACCTGTGCGATGTACTCGAAGGCTATATAAAAATCACTAAGCCGGTCATACACAGAAATAAATAATGGTAGAGTGGTCAAAAGAACCCTCACTTTCAAGTATTACAAAGAGCCGGGGCAGCGATAGCTTTACTTGAGGTCAGTGATTTGATCAGTTAATTACTTAAGACAACTATAACCTTATAATTCTAATAACAATTACATCATCTCTGCGTGTAATATTCTCCCAAACTTGCTTAAACAGCTCATTGTTGCGGGATTTGCGCCCATCTAGACGCTCGACAATTCTTAATCCTTTGAGAATGTTTAACACAAACGTGTTAAATTTCCCACACTGTCCGCTATGTTTTTTTAAACTCTGTCATGCATAGCGAAACGTCAATACGTCATTACTTTGCGCACTTTGCAAAAAGTTCCAAGTGCAGAAGACAATCTGATTGAGCATTTACATGGTTAATATTTTCCTGTCAAACGGATTGTCAGTAATCTACACCACCTCTTTCAATCCAATTGAGTTCTTGATCGGATTGGGGTATTTCATTCCGATCGGAGTGTTTACATGAAGCATTTTCATTCCAATTGAGCTTGAATACGATTATTAATGGAATATTAGGCTCCATGTAAATGCACCTAGAGACATCAGTTGCGAGGCTCTTCTCTCTATATGAAACTCCCATATGGTCCAGCAGTTAGGATTCCTGGTCTACTGCAGCGAACATGACTGTATAAGTTAGCTGCGAGCAATACATCACAGCAACCTACGAAAAAAGTTAGGCGAAACCATTTAGCATTCAAGAAGAAACAGGTCACAAACAGATCCTCCACAGGCATTCCCTTCTGTCATATGAAATTGGCAGAGCAGCTAAAGGTACAACTGGAATAGCACACCAAGCACAGAAGGAAGTTGACAAAGGTCCCACCGAGATTTGAACTCGGATCGCTGGATTCAAAGTCCAGAGTGCTAACCATTACACCATGGAACCACCTGCTGTCCTGTTTGGGGCCTGCTATCATTTTTGTGCTCTGCATGGCACCATTGAAACATCCACAGTGCTGGACAGTGCTGGACATTGCCTTATCCATTAGTCCACTGGGGCTGGGTTGCCCATGGTTTTCACCCGCCCTTTTAGCTCAGTGTGAATACCAGCTCTGCCTCTTGACACATCATGCCTGACACATGAGTGCATTGACTGAGATTTCTGCACACCAGCTGCTCTGGCTGCTCAAAAGGAACTTGGTTAATAACAACAGGATAAACAGTGTGTTAAACTAACATTAAATCTGAAATATCATGTCAGTATAACACTGTGTCATGTAAATGTGTATTTGTGCATCTTATTTCGATATAATTTTGATATAATGTATGCATACATACACTATATGTAGCATGCTGAACTCATAAGAATTATGGTACTATCACAAACCGTGCTAGAGACTGGGTTCATGTGTAGTGAACCATAAGTCTTATATTAGGGGGTAGACCAGGGAACAGACACAGGAAATAGTTTAACACAAAAGGCAGGAGTTACAGTCAGGTATAGAGACAATACAAGGACCACAGAACAAGGGTGCTCGACAAAGAGCAAGGCAGACAGGTAAACTATGACTTGAAAAAGTATCATCAGTTTCATCAGCTGCTCCTTTGGTGAAAGTGCTTTCCCATACCGGGAGTCGAACCCGGGCCGCCTGGGTGAAAACCAGGAATCCTAACCGCTAGACCATATGGGACATTTCACCACAGGCAGGAGCCAGGATAAAATCAGATGACTCTGACCCAGCAGATTATGACCATATCTTCCCAGGCCGCTGCGTATACCATAAATATTTGGGAAGAGACATGCTGCAAGTGTCTCAAAGTGGGTTTTGAAATTGTGTGGTTAATGAAACACTCTCAAATACTCATTGTCTGACTGTAGAACGCCAGTCAGGCATGGCACCTCTGCGGTTTGAATTCTGTGATCAAATCCCAATGAAATACTTTGCAATATTAGTTGCACCGTTCCCCTTGAGGCTGTGTATCCAAAGCTCCCTTCCATATATTGCAAGTGGAAATGTACACTTGCATAAACACAAGCTCAGTTCAGCTGTCAGCTGAAACCCAGAGAAACATAATACCTCCTGATAGACTTTTGGAGCCTTCTCTGTTGACTGAGATAGTTGGCTCTTGAGCTAAACATAGTTTGGTTCAAGAAGAACTGTGCTTGGCCAGAAAGACTGATTTGGGGGGTCGGGAAAAAGCATGATGTGTCAGGAGGCATGACATCATTTTGGGTTTCAATTGACAACTAACCTATTCTGACTGGTGATACAGCTGGCACTTGTGGTGACTGAAAACTAGTGAAGCTGAAAAGTTATATGTTCATTCAGGTCAGTGGATGCAGTTCACACGGATTCATTTTATGTTGTTTGAAGTTAACAGAGAAGGTGTAAAGGTGCAAGGGGAATAGCAAACCTTATCATGGCAGACGGGTGACAACGGTACCACTGAAATTTGTACTTAGATAGCTGAACTGAGATTATGGAGTGCCTGTCATTACACCATGGAATCACTTGCTGCTGCAGAACTTTGGAGCTTGGGCCTGCTGTCAGGTAGGTTCCCTGCATAGCATCATCCAAGCATCAAAGCATGGTCATTGTGGAACAAAGGCTATACTGCGGCAGGATATGGATTTGATTGTGCCATTGCGAAACAAATTACTTCATTTTCGATATATATATACAGACACAAGAAACAGTTTGAGACGAGGCAGGAGTTACAGTCAGGTATAGAGACAATACAAGGACCACAGAACAAGGGTGCTCGACACAGAGCAAGACAGACAGGTAAACTATGACTAGAAAAAGTTTCATCAGATTAATCAGCTGCTCGACGAAAACATTTTCCCATACCGGGAGTCGAACCCGGGCCGCCTGGGTGAAAACCAGGAATCCTAACCGCTAGACCATATGGGACCCTGTCACAGTGGTAAGAGCCAGGCCACATCAGTGACACACAGTTGTGATTATAGTCAAATCTATTCATGCCTTAATGATGGGGCAGTGATATTGATACGCCTGTTAACTTAACCATTAAAACATAAGTTTGTGTAGGTTGTGCCTTCACTTGCGCTGATGGAGGAGCACAAGAAGCTTATGGGGCTACACAGGAAGGTATCCTCTGGTGGTGCCATGGTGTAATGGTTAGCACTCTGGACTTTCCAGTAATCTGAGTTCAAATCTCAGTGGGACCTCCAGCGGCCCTTGGTGTTGATGCTGAATCTGCCAGACTTCCTGTTTATGATGTTCAACAGCACAAAATCATACAATGTTAGGCTCAAGGTTTTGATCACATCTTGAAATACGCGTTGATGTAGTGGATTGTCTGAGTGAGGCTGTAAAAAGTGAAGGAAAGTAGCTAGTTCTAAAACAAAATACACAGGCAGTTTCCTCTTTAACCAGATCTTCATGTGTGACAGTTATTTGTACACATTCTTCTAACTGCAGCCTGTATTTCTTCTAGCTGTAACCACATATTTCAATGTCAAATCTCGATCTTTCTCTTTCTTTGAACTGTGAATTTAATAAAATTGATGTACAATTGAAATGGTGCAGGCTACAATGTAACTTTTTTTCTCCAAGAATCCTGACCACGTATGAGCCTGACACCCAGTCAAGAGCCATGCAACAACGCACAACTCCAATCACTGGACAATCTTACATACTGCATCCCACTTTAACCACCATAATCATAGATGGTCATTTGTAACTGCAGCAATGTAATTCTTGTAATTATATTTTTCTCAGACATAAATATATATACATCCACAAACACAATCTTGTATTAAACTGGAGTGGACCTGACAAGACATCCCTTTTTGTCATTTTAGGCTAGCAGAGCAGCTGTACGGGTACGAGGGAAAAGCATACCTTGCCATGGCAGAAGGCTGGCAAAGGTCCCACTGAGATTTGAACTGGGATCACTGGATTCAGAGTCAAGAACACTTACCACATGGGATTGTGTCATGGGCCAAGGGAGTCCCAGTCATGGTGCAGATCATGAGGTGATGTGAAGCTCTTTGTAGGATTAGAGGAACAGAAGATGTGTTCTCTGTTTCTTTTGTATGCTTGAAGTGACGCAAGGACATCTGGTGGCTAGGGGTTCTTCCATCAGTTTTGGAAGTGGGAAAAATAAACATACTCTCAACTGGATTCCTTATAAGAACCATTCTCATCTCTCCTCTACACAAGTCTGTCTCACTCACTTGAAGCACAGACCATGAAATAGATGCAGTAGAAGCCCAAAGTGTGTTCATCTCAGTCCTCCAACCCACTGCAACAACACTCAACTGAGCTGAGCTGGCTCAAGTCACCTTAAAGCCAAACTAAAGCTCGCTTAAGCCAAAGGCTTAGAGTTTTTATTTCTTACACCTGTTGGGGTCACACAAGAGAAGGTATCGTGCTTCTGTAAGATGACAAGAGATTTCTAGTGGTTTCTGGAAAATTGCAATATGTTTGTGAATGTTTGACAAATCTGGTGACTGAAGCAGACCACAACTGCTGCTGTTAACACAGTGGTCAACTGTCCTGTTGTTAACATGTACAGGAACCAGTTAGCTTGGAAACCAGTTGAGACAGAACATCGGCTCCCACTACAACAATTTGGCGGGCAAATCTATAAAAAGCCAAAGTACTGAATGACTTGTTTCCAGAAACGTTGAGTTGGAGGGCATAGCCAGGTTGAGAGGAGGTAGGTGTCTGGGGTGTTTAATGAGCAGTGTCATCATCTGTGAGTCCCATTTTATACATCCTGTGCTGAGTGATGTGTGCTCTGTGGATTACCTTGTACTGTATGAGTTGTAGGTTGGTATTTTTAGTCATTGTAAAGGTGTTCCTGCAGATTTGGGTCAAGGAAGAGGAAGTTAGTAAGCATCCAGTGCCTAATATCCTATAGACATTCCTCAATTTTGTTAAGCTGGTGTCTCTCGTCTGGCTTCGCTGAGACATACAACTGTGTGTCATCAGCATAGCAGTGGAAGCTAATACCGTGTTTACGAATAATATTACCTAGAGGTAGCATATATAAAGAGAAAAGCAGTGTGCCTAAAACAGAACCTTGCGGGACTCCAAACTTTACCTCAGTATGTGCAGAGAAGTCACCATTTACATCAACAAACTGATAACTATCAGTCAAGTAGGACCTAAGCCATAAGAGGACCGTTCCCTTAACTCCAACAACATTTTCTAGTCTATCAGGGAGAATGGTATGATCAATGGTGTCAAAGGCTGTACTGAGGTCAAGCAGCACAAGCAAGGAGACACAACCCTGATCAGAGGCCAGTAATAGGTCATTTGCAACTTTAACCAGTGCTGTCTCTGTGCTGTGATGAGGCTTAAATCCTGACTGATACATTTCATGGATGTTATTCTTATGTAGGTATGAGCATAACTGCTGTGCTACAGCCCTTTCTAGGATCTTGGAGATAAAGGGGAGGTTAGATATTGGCCTGTAGTTGGAAAACAAACAGGGGTGAAGGTCAGGTTTTTTAATTAGGGGTTTGATAACTGCTAGTTTAAAAGATTTAGGTACATAGCCAGTGCTAAGGGAGAAACTGATTATTTTTAGAAGCGGTTCGATGACTACTAGTAGTATCTGCTTAAGGAAACGTGTAGGTAAGGGACCTAGTACACAAGTTGGTGATTTTGATGAAGA
This sequence comes from Chanos chanos, assembly GCF_902362185.1. Lineage (NCBI taxonomy): Eukaryota > Metazoa > Chordata > Actinopteri > Gonorynchiformes > Chanidae > Chanos > Chanos chanos. Next base: position 2,987,589 of record NC_044510.1, read on the forward strand.
AATTAGTGAGGTTAATTCGGTCGCCTGAAGGGGAGTAAAACATGCTAATCGCTGATCTGATATAGTTATATTGTTATCTACAGTGTTAGTGATCAAATTATCTGGTTTAAAATTTATAGCCTGGACTGTTTGCCTGATAATTTCAATTTTGCTGTTGAAAAAATTCATGAATGCTTCGCCACTGAAAATTGATGGTGTGCCTGTTTCCGAGGTGCTCTTATTCCCAGTTAGTTTTGATACGATATTAAACAAAAATCTAGGATTATTTTTGTTGTCTTCAATTAGGGTGGAAAGATACATTGATCTAGCGGCACTAAGAGCTTTTCTATAGCTCAGGAGGCTCTCCTTCCATGCTAACTAAAAAACTGTGTAAAATGTCACTTCAGCATTCCTTCTTCAGGGTAGGTACTTTCGCAGCAAAACAGGAACCTTGTGACGTAGGTGTACGGCGATTGGTCCAGACGTATGTATACAATGATTGCAACAGCCATTTTTCAAAATCTGTGTAAAACAAAAAGCCTTTAAGTGTCTTAAATTTAGTTTTTGATATTCAGGTCTAAAAATGTCTTAAAATTTCTGGAATTGCAGAAGGGGCATGTTCAGTTTTTATGTTTTATTTTACCGGTGTTTTATATCCCACTACAATGACCATTTCCGCGCCATCCAATATCTATTTGTCAGTATGTTAAAGAGGTAGCTTCGTTCGTTGCTTGTGTGTCCGCTTGTGTGGCTGTAATCGGCATTTTAACTTAGAAGAAGAATGTGTTTATCCAGCTTACAATTTGAGGGCTGCGGCGGGGAAAAGGCAAATACCAAAAGCACTACGCTGCATCAGGCACAAGTGCTATTCTAGCACCCGAAAACTACTATGATAAATGCACTACTATGATCGCCATACAGTTTTATTTTCTTTAATGAGAAGGCAGTTTTGTTATGTAATGTGCACTCAATATTTCTGTCATTTAAATTCAGTAAAGCTCAATAACTGTATATACTGTATTCTGGTTTGACGATTTCTTTTGCCGCAGTAATGGTATTATTTTTTTCCTTTTAGAGGTATTTAAAAAGTCTTAAAAGTTGCTAAATTTGTACTTAAAATTGTGCAGCTACCCTGGTTAGCTGTGTGAAGTACCACCGTCGGCCAGCTTATGTCACTTCAGCGTTCCTACTGGCGGCACGAATGCAAACAGAAAAAAAGAACGTATGTAGTTCTAGGGAGAGTTCCCCAGGGGGTAGTTCCTCTCAGATCAGACTGTCGGGCAGACATTGTGCAGCTTTCAGAAAGAAAAGGACATTTGTTAACCTTAAGTGTTCCTTAGTAATTAAAGTTGCAGTTATGTAAACTCTCTCCCTCTTTTTCACCCTTCTCTATCTATTTCTATCACCCCCACTCTACCTCTCTATCCCTATCCCCTTTGATCTCAGTTCCCTCTGTCTGGCTCAGGCCCCCTGCGAGCAGGACCAATGCATACCAAAGCAGAACAACTCACTGTAACACCTAACAGACGCCAGGCTCAATGTTTTAGCGCAGCAACCCCCAGACCATTTGGTCAAATGCTGATAACGTTTAGGTGCGAGGGAGACTAGATCACCTCGGGAGGTAGAGACACCCCCAAAAAGATAGCGGCACCCCCCCGTCTGCAAATCAGATAAAAGGCCAGACTCTCTGCTATCCTACAGCTCAGTTCAGTTCGGATCAGCTGCGCCAAAGTTCAGTTCAGCTGCGCTAAGGTTCAGCTCCAGTTGAGCTCCGGTTGTATCAGCCGTAATGTAAGTCCGTCCGCCCTGTCCTGCTCGTCTCCACGAAGAATCGGCTTAGGCTCACCGCTACGGAAGATCCGCGACGCTAAAAGACTTTCCCGGCACCGACACGAAGTCTCGCTCACGGTCTCCTTCTGCCAACCTCGGTAACTCCGGTCTCTCATACCTGAACGTGGCTGGGCCTGCTCTTCTTCTTCCTCATCCCTTCTCTCTCTCTTCCTCACAACCCCTTTTCGTGTGTAAGTAACTCCACTAGAACATCACTCAGGTAGTTCTTTTGGTTAAGCGTGCCTTCTCGCGAGTAACGCCTCATACTCGCGTAGTTGTTCGTTCATACGTACTTTAGGTAACGAGGATATTGTCTACCGTTAATTGTTTGTCTTCTTGTGAGTAGTTTAGATGTTGTTGTATGTGTGTGTAGAGCGGATGTGCCCTAATTCCACCTGATTTCCAATTTATTCAACATTAGATTCATTCTGTATCGTTTGAATTTGATCGTTGTATTAAACGTGTACGTCTGTATTCCTACTCTTTGAGTACGTGATAAGTTATTTCCAAGTTACTGAACGTGGTGATCCAGGAACTTAGTTAGCTAGAAATATTGAATTCGAAGAGTATTATTGTACCTGCTACTTTAATGCTGTTATTTATTATATGTACGGCTAATGAAGAGGTGTTCAGAATAATTTCTAGGTTCAGTGTTCAGAGCGCTGAGCTATAAATAGAGTTTTTCAGAATATCTGCAATTTCACTGGGTTCAGGTTCCAAAATAAGGTTATGGTTACAGCAAAGTGATACTAGTATTAAGTCTAATATTCACAGTGAACCATTAACCAGATTTTCCTCATACCATTGGCACGACAAGACCCTAGAACTGTCTGGTCCGAAAGCGCCTAATGAGTCCCTAGAACTGTTTGGGACTGGCTGGGACCTCTTCAGCCCTTGCAAGCTGTGCAGGCCGAGTCCCAGAAGCGGACAGGAAACGGGTCAGTGTCACCTGATCTTGCCTGGCTTTTCATTTCTTAGAAGGCTCCCATATGGTCTAGCGGTTAGGATTCCTGGTTTTCACCCAGGCGGCCCGGGTTCAACTCCCGGTATGGGAAGATATTTTCACAAAATAAGTGCCAGATTACACTGATACCTTTTTGAAGTCACAGTTTACCTGTTTGCCTTGCTCTGTGTCAAGCACCCTTGTTCCCTGGTTCTTATATTCTCTCCGTTCCTGTCTGTGAGTCCTGTGTGTCAGCCTGTTTTCTGTGTCTATACCCTGGCCTACATCCTGTTAAAAGTTCTGGCTAACTACTCATGAACCCAGTCTCTAGCCCTGTTCATGATAGTACCACAATTCTTGTGAATTCAGCATGCTGAAAATAACCAGATAGTTCTGTCATACAAGCTTTCAGCCAGCTCCCAGTCTGGTCTTGCTCTGCCTCACTTGATCACCACTGCCACCTGTTACTAATTTCACAAATCACCTCTCAGTGTAAAAAGGAATTTATCTCAATCACTTCTCTATGAGGTATTGTGTGTCCTTTCATGCCTTCCAAGCCATTGCATTCTGCTGTCCCATAGGTTGTGTGTCCATGTGTGAATCTGATATGGTTTATTGGAATTCTCATCTATACCTTATGTTTTGGATTTGGTAATTGCCTTATATTTTGAATTACAGTTTCTGTAAAGACTTGCCTTTAATGTACTATATACGGATCCTCGACTAACTTAATCATGCATTCTCAATTGTAAGACACTTATCTTTTAATGTCACATAAGTACATAAGTATGTCATATATGTGTACCGTTTAAGTATAAGTAAAGGTACAAGTACAGTGGTGAGGGTAGGTGGTTCCATGGTGTAATGGTTAGCACTCTGGAATCCAGCGATCCGAGTTCAAATCTCAGTGGAACCTTTGCCAACTTTCTGTTGTGCTTGGCCCAGCCTTGTGGTAAGAGACTTGCACTCCTGTCCCAATACAATAGGCACTAAAGGCTCTTTTCAGACACCACACGCCAACCCAGACAAGATGTTTCTGGAACTGGCTAACGTTTCCCTACATGTCAGTATATAGAGGCACAGTCAAATATATTGGAAGTGGGAGCTCCCGCTAACCATAAAGAGAGCAGTTGTTGGCGTGGGCTCTGCTTCCAATTTGTCTCATGATCACATGTGGAAACTCAGACACGTCACCTCAGCAGCCATTGCGCTGTCGGCCCAGGCCTGTCTGTCAGAGCCTACTCCGCTGGCTGAGATTTTAGCTCTTTAGTTAAGGGGGTTTGGCCAGAAAGAAAAATTTGGAGGGGTAAAAGACATAATGTGTCAGGAGTCACTATGTTATCGTGGGTTTCAGCTGATGGCTAACCTATTCTGGTTGACTACGGGGAGGAGGAGGGGGCAATCCAGCCCCAGTGACCCAATGGATAAGGCCATGGCCTCTTAAGCAATGTCCAGCCCTGTGGATGCTTCAATGGTGCCATGCAGAGCACAAAAATGACAGCAGCCCCACTGTGGGGCAGTAGGTGGTTCCATGGTGTAATGGTTAGCACTCTGGACTTTGAATCCAGCGATCCGAGTTCAAATCTCGGTGGAACCTTTGCCAACTTTCTGTTGTGCTTGGCCCAGCCTTGTGGCAAGAGACTTGCACTCCTGTCCCAATACAATAGGCACTAAAGGCTCTTTTCAGACACCACACGCCAACCCAGACAAGATGTTTCTGGAACTGGCTAATGTTTCCCTACATGTCAGTATATAGAGGCAGAGTCAAATATATTGAAAGTGGGAGCTCCCACTAAGCATAAAGAGAGCAGTTGTTGGCGTGGGCTCTGCTTCCAATTTGTCTCATGATCACATGTGGAAACTCAGACACGTCACTTCAGCAGCCACGGCGCTGTCGGCCCAGGCCTGTCTGTCAGAGCCTACTCCGCTGGCTGAGATTTTAGCTCTTTAGTTAAGGGGGTTTGGCCAGAAAGAAAAATTTGGAGGGGTAAAAGACATAATGTGTCAGGAGTCACTATGTTATCGTGGGTTTCAGCTGATGGCTAACCTATTCTGGTTGACTACGGGGAGGAGGAGGGGGCAATCCAGCCCCAGTGACCCAATGGATAAGGCCATGGCCTCTTAAGCAATGTCCAGCCCTGTGGATGCTTCAATGGTGCCATGCAGAGCACAAAAATGACAGCAGCCCCACTGTGGGGCAGTAGGTGGTTCCATGGTGTAATGGTTAGCACTCTGGACTTTGAATCCAGCGATCCGAGTTCAAATCTCAGTGGGACCTTTACCAACTTTCCGCTGTGATTGGTGTGCTATTCCAGTTGTTCCTCCAGCTGCTCTGCCAACTTTAAGTGACAGAAACAAATACATGTGGAGGGCTTTCTCTTGACCTGTTGCTGAATGGGTCACATTTTGGCCCAGCCTCATACTAGGAAACTTGCACTCCTGTCCCAATACGATAGGCACTAAAGGCTCTTTTCAGACACCACACGCCAACCCAGACAAGATGTTTCTGGAACTGGCTAATGTTTCCCTACATGTCAGTATATAGAGGCACAGTCAAATATATTGGAAGTGGGAGCTCCCACTAACCATAAAGAGAGCAGTTGTTGGCGTGGGCTCTGCTTCCAATTTGTCTCATGATCACATGTGGAAACTCAGACACGTCACCTCAGCAGCCATTGCGCTGTCGGCCCAGGCCTGTCTGTCAGAGCCTACTCCGCTGGCTGAGATTTTAGCTCTTTAGTTAAGGGGGTTTGGCCAGAAAGAAAAATTTGGAGGGGTAAAAGACATGATGTGTCAGGAGTCACTATGTTATCGTGGGTTTCAGCTGATGGCTGACCTTTTCTGGTTGACTACGGGGAGGAGGGGGCAATCCAGCCCCAGTGACCCAATGGATAAGGCCATGGCCTCTTAAGCAATGTCCAGCCCTGTGGATGCTTCAATGGTGCCATGCAGAGCAAAAAAATGACAGCAGCCCCACTGTGGGGCAGTAGGTGGTTCCATGGTGTAATGGTTAGCACTCTGGACTTTGAATCCAGCGATCCGAGTTCAAATCTCGGTGGAACCTTTGCCAACTTTCTGCTGTGTTTGGCCCAGCCTCGTACAAGGAAACATGCACTCTTGTCCCAATACGATAGGCACCAAAGGCTCTTTTCAGACACCACACGCCAACCCATTGATATCAAGACATCATTTTAATGTCTTTTCAACATTGGTGAATATAAGGTCTTGCGTCGACGATGAATTAACGTAGAATTTAGTATTGATTTTGAAAATTGAATCATCATTGATTTCGCAATGTCATTTCAACGTGTTACTTTTCAACATGGGTGAAGGTGTTGTGACAACAGTGAATTAAGTGTTGGTATTGAAACTACACATCGATATCCCAATGCTGTACCAACATGTTTCTATAAAGCATTACCAGAGATTATACCAGAGAGCATTATACTAGAGATTGGATTGTATTTTTGTTTGAATTGAATTTATTGTATAAGTAACTACATTACAGTGTGATGCTGTGTGATGATCGTCACACACTCAGGAAGCACAATATATACAATAAAGGAAAAATGATGGCCTAGACTCTTGATTGAAAATTAGCTGTTTCATTTACAAACAGAACAACCATCCTGATATCTCTGGCTACACTTCACCAAAATGGTGACGTCCCAAATTACTATATGTAACATAAAAACTTAAAACATAGAAACAGATATCCCAAAAACACCAGTAAACATCTCCCATCACACATCCACTTCAAACATGTTTATCAACAAACAAACAGTGAAACTTGCCCAAAAGAGCAAAAGGTGGGGCCAACGACCACCCTCTGACGCTACAATATTATAACCTAGTTTGCAATTGGATCAACATGACAATACTGTCTGACTCAGGAATTTACTGTACATGTCATATGTTTTCAATGCAATTATTATATGTAATGCAACTTGCTGTGTGTAACTTGCAATACTACTGTCCCTATACTATAAACACAAAAATAAACAAATCTAAATAAGTCAGTAGTAAAGCTTGAATGTGATCAAATGAGACTCCCTGGAAAAAGGTATTGTGGCACTTTCCTGAATAAATATGATGCTTGTTGTTGAAGACATTATATCGATTCAATGTACAGATCTTTTAACGTCAAAATTTCAACGCCGACTTATAAGTATTGTGTTAACATTTTTACAACCATTAACATTAAACCTTGTTTCAATGTTTTTTCAACATTGAAACAACAACTGACATTATTGCAACCCCATTTCAACGTTGAAGGTCGGTCACGTGCCAGCTGGGGCATCCTCTACTAACCAGACCTAGTTTGGCTCCAAAGTGATTTGGTCAGTTTGACTGAGTGTTCCTTCAACGGGCTGGAGGACTGAGAAGAAACATACTGTGGGCTGCTACAGCATCTGTGTTTCAAATGAGTGAGACAGGCTTGTGTAAGTATGTCTTGCTTCCTTTAACAAGATTAACAGAAGACCTCCTAGCCACGACACTTCCCAAGAGAAACAGAGTGCCAAACACACCCAAACACATTTTACAAATTTCAACTCTTGCACAGTATGCAGAAAGCTATTCAATCATTGCTGTCTATGAGCCCTCCCAAAGTACAGTGAGACAGATTCTCCATGCACTGCCAGGAGATTTTCCAAAAGCCGCTTTTGGGGGTGGTGTCCAGCACATGCTCCATTTAATTGGGAGACAGTCTCACTGACAAGGATGGATCACCAGTCCATCCCCTCTCAGATACCTTGTCTGGTGAAAGCCACTGTCTTCTTGTACACAGATACTGCTACAAAGCTCTTGTCATCTTAAAGAAACACATTGCCTTCAATTGTGTCCCACCAGACATAAGAACTGCAACATCTAAGCCTTTACCTGGGCTTATATGCTTTAGCCTCTTACCTTGTGGAGCTTCCCAGATGCTTCTCCAAGGTGTGGTCTGCACCATGGCTGGGATCCCTTTGGCCCATGCAGGCTGTCTGATGAGCATAAGCCCATCAGACGTGTGGCATGGTTCTTGACTGTGTGTAAGGTTCCCATATGGTTGAGCAGTTCTGTTTTTTCTGGGCTGCAGTAAGATCTTGCCAAAGGTGATGGCATACATATTGAGCCCTTTCTTACTTGACCTCAACTGATGTTAGACCTGCTGCAGGTCCTAAACTAGAACCCAGTCAAGAAAGGATGTCTGTGAAAGTATAACATTTTTTAAATTAATAAAATAATGGATGGTTTTATTTAGAAGAACATGTTTTTTCTTTTTTTTCTCTTTGTTGCTGCAATGCATATCACATTAACTGCAACGAGTTGCCATGAGAAGAATTTAGAGGCGGTTTAGGAGAGGGTGCTTGGGACCAAGCAGAGGTTTGGGAGATGGACAGATGGATTGCTTTGCATATTGAGTGGTAACTGATAGTGATATCAGACGTTTTTTCTCATAACTCAGCATACATTTATTATCATCATCATCATCATCATTATTAATATTAATATTATTATTATGATTAGTAGTAGTAGTAGTAGTAGTAGTATAGCGATTGAAAACACTTCAAATTTTCATGAGGAAAAGAAAAACTCATTCATCGCAACAGGTAATTGCCCCAGTCTCGAAGTCGGTAAAGGATGCACTACATATTGTTGGCCAGCAGATGTCAGTAAATCGTCCACTGATGCCTCTCTTGCGAGCTCCCTCTAGGGGGCAATATGCTTCGAATTTTTACCCATGACGTCGCAGGAAACGAACGGAAAGATCAAGAGAGGGACTTGGACCAGATATCGTCCCGAATACAGTTAATAGCCTGGTTATATAATCTCATTCATATATTTCCACTGGTGCTTTTTTCGCCCTTTTGGAGTCTTCTGAGTTTCTTTACATCAGAATGGCTGAGCCAAGTGGAAGATATCATCAGGTGAGTGAAATTTTGTGTAGTACACAAATACAGCTAAAAACGTAGACCATAGAACGGTGACGGCCTAAGTTACTGAGAAATACCGACGGTGCCTGGCGTTGTAGGCCTCATTGTTTTTTTTTCTCTCCTTTTTTAATCTCTTGTCAGTTGGCCCCTTTAAACAACGAAGTCTCCTAAATCATAATGATAGTAGTAACTAAATACATTAGTTAAAATTCGCTGCAATTACAGGGACATCCGTCCTACTTATTCAGTTTGCCAGTATATTGCTTATATTGCTTATGTTTTCGAACGCAATACCTTACAGCCTTCTTGAAGTCTCGCAGCAAAGACTAAGTGATTTTCAGATGTTACAGCGATCACCAGTAAGGCACGGGTTATTTTGTTTGCTTCTGTCTCATATATATCCAAACGTTCTAACGTTCATTTGAGTAGTGAATAAAACACATTTTGTCTGTGCGTCAGATTTGCGTTTTGAATGTTCAACGTTTGTCGAATCTTGCTATGTGTAGTTAGCTCTGCTAGGAAATGCCTAATTGGCTAACGGTAGCATCAAATCCGGTGTGATAACCTAGCTAATTGGGCGTATAGAAAGCTTCTATGTAGCACGTATATCGACCAGTATTAGTTTAAATATAGCGAGGCAGGACTGCTATGATTTAGCCAGTTAGTCACAGAACTATCCATTTAACATAACCAGGTTTACTGTAGGGTGGCCAGGACTGGTATCCGTTGTCGGCTAATCCAGGCTGATTAGCCAACTCTTACTATTTATTGGGAGTGGTCAAGTGTACCCGTCCCAGCGGATTGTTATCCGTTACTGTTTGCCTGATTTCTGTTATTATTAGTAGTAGTATTTACATAATGATCAAATCCGCAGCATCTCTGTACATCGCCCGTGCTGGCCAATGATGAGTTCATTGACGCCAAATTGTTAAGAGCGATAATGAAATTGAAAGCATGAGTGATAAGCAAGGTCCTAAACATTTGTATAGTATTAAATCAGTGATATGGAAGACTTACGGGCTGTTTAAGCCAAGTTATATAAAATAGTACGCATAACCACGATGTTTCGATGTGCTAGATTACATGATCGATTTGAAATGAGAATTTCCTATTATTCAAACAGGTGTCCGTACATCTTAGCATTTAGCACAGTAAAGACACCGTCTGGACTTAATGTGCTTACCGCGTTTGTGTATACATTTCTCCTTAGATAAGTCTGTTTTAAAAATGTAACTTAATCAGGCTAAATTGTTCTACTTTGAAAGTAATTTCTTCTCTGCGGAAAAGTGTTGAATGACAGTGGTAACTGCGTTCTGAAGACACTTGATATTCAGTGGACAGGAGGCTTAAATGACTTTGCGTGTTTATACTTAATGTTTTTGTTTGTTTGGTTTTGTTTTTTGTTTGTATCAGGATACCACACAGACCATTTGATTTCTATGCGAATCCATATTGATATGTTGGCTTAATGAATAGAAAAGCTATATACAGCACTGTGGGCCTGTCCCTTGGACCTCAGAAGACTCCTAAGCCCATTTGAAATGGCTAATTTGAAAGCTGTACCTTTACTTTGTTGTTATAGGTTGTTGTCACGGTGATCACAAGACGGTCAGTCTGTCATTGAGTGTGCATCAAATTAGCTGACTAAGCATTTTGTATGTGTATCTGTCAAATGGGTCAAAATCACATGACTGTACTGTAAACCAGCAGGTCATGTGACTGATTATAAGTCGTGTCGGCAGAACATCGACTTGTTGAATGCTGTTATGGAAGACTTAGCTTTTTAGCTCTTACCAAACTTCTGACTTATACCTTTCATTCACATAAGAGGTCTGCTGTCCTACAGAAGTTTGGTCCTGTCGTTATCTATCTGTCTGTCTTCTAATGGTTGTGTTCAGATGCTCATGAGAGCTTGGACTGGCTGAGTCATGTGGAGCAGACGCGGGGGGGCGGGCTGGAAGGGAGTGTCCTTTTAGAGAGCTCCTTTTTACAGGGACAGCACTCTTGCAATGAGTAGTTAAAGCTAATTCAGTTATTCTTAGTAGAGATTGTGGGTAGTTTTTATTGGATAGAAATGCGGGAACTTTGAACTCAGTCAGACCATGACTGGTTTACACGAGACAAAGATAATCTCTCTTTATTACGTGAACAACACTTTTAGTCCTTGGTGCTTCAGATTCCAGGGTTTCGGTCTGTGTTTACTCACTTTGGGCCAATAATGCCCTTTACCGTTGGTCTTCTGCGTAAAGCAAAGTGAGTGCAAATTCATTGTTAAACAACATTTCTGTCTGTGGGCATTGTTTTTATTTTATGGTCAAAATTCATTGTATTATATCAATGCAAATAAACAAAACAGGGGTTTTTCGGTGAAGATTAGGCCTCTAGATTGATTGGCCACACCTCAACTAATGTTTTGTACAATCAGATTATGATGGAGAGCCCAGCCTAGAAAAGTTAGCGCCACCAGTGGAGTGAAAAGGATGTCAGTCATGACTGAAACCACGTAGCAAAATAATTTACTGTATAACATACTGTATAAGCAGTAAAATATCGTTGGTAATACACAAAAATTTGATCTATGACCGAAACAAATGGAAATACATTAGGCGAATAATAAAAAGAAACACTCGTTTTACGGTGGACAAAAGCCTGTGGATTCATTTTAAAATAATTGGCTTTGAACGTTCCCACATTAAATCTGCAGTATTCTTACTGTGTTCTTTGGCAACTCAGCGGTATGTATCCGTTTGTCAAGGGTTTTTACAAGATATTTTACCCGTCCTCTTTGTTCACTTACCAATCTTTTTGGCTCCTCCCTCTTTCAGCTGCCCAATGAGGAGGAACCTGATGACAGTTCCCAGGCTACCAGCGATGCCCCGCCTCCCTACAGCAGCATTGCAGCTGACAACACAGGTGAGCATCAGTGCAGACAGAATGAATAGATATTCCCACACGTACTGCTTTGCTCCAGACAGGCCCACTCACGTATGCCCTTGTGCCATCTAATGTGCAGCTTACTTTGATTACAAAGAAGACGGGGTGTTTCCGAAGCCGCCCTCCTATAACGTCGCCACATCCTTGCCGTCCTACGACGAAGCCGAGAGGACGAAGGCAGAGGCCACGGTGCCGCTGGTGGCGGGAAGAGTGAGTAGTGTACGTTTGCTAATATACTTCAGGGCTGGGGTGGTGGGGAGCAAAAACCCGTTCACACCGTAGATAGTGGTCACTTATCGTGGTCAAACTGACAACCCCTATTGTTTTTGGTTAAAATACAAGCCAGATCATTGTCCTCCAAATTATGCCAGTCAAGGCTGTTAGCAATACCTGATAGTTTTTTAAAAATTTAAATCTAGAGATGAATATTCTGGCCTAAGAGGTCAATACATAACCTCTTCAGCAGCCAAATATACCTAACGTAAGAATTGTCCCAAAAAAAAAAAAAGATTAGATTTAGAAATCCGAATTTGGAAAAATGTTTAGCGGTTCCACTTAGCTCCAGCCAATCAGAAATGCCCAGGGAGGAATTCGCCATGTCCTTACGCCCGTGCCTGTGTTTTCTTATCACACACTGCTTGCGTCCAGCAAAGGGAACGACTGACCACTTTTGATGATGTAACTGCCTGTGCACTGGAGGTACTGTAAGAGTGTGGAAGTGTGTGAAGTTGTTTCACGTAGGCGAGATGTATCTTAAAATCCCCCTAGAAACATTTTCACAGTTTTTCAGCTTCCCAGCTGTGGTAAAGATTTACTGTAGTATTGCGTAATCTGTTTTGCTATCTGTGTAGAGTTGTGTAAAGTATATTGAGAGCTACAGTCAAGCCGGTGAGGACTCAACACAGTTCTGAGCTAAACGTTGCGGTGTTGATTGGCAGCTGCTGAACTGTTTAGTTGTTGGTAGACTGTGAAAATATTTCTTAGGTCTGGTGTCAGACAGGATGAATTTCATTCAGTTTTTCCTCAATTCAACAGAGCTCTTTGTCACCTTACGATATTTGTTCTCCCTTAAATGGAAATGCTTGAATAGCTAAGAGTAGCTAGAAGTGACCTGCTAGGTATTACAGACTGGTCTTTTAGACATGCACCGCGGGTTCCCCTGTGTTTATGTCTCTCTGTCTTTTCCTCTCTGCAGGATGATGACTTTGTGACGAGGGAGGACTTTGAGGATGCGGATCAGCTGAGAATAGGGAGTGATGGAATTTTCATGCTGACATTCTTCAGTAAGTGAACAGGAATGAAATCGGGAATGAAATTCGTTTGTTTGTTGGTTTGTTTTTTATATTTATTTTAAAATGGATAGATTGATAAGACATTTTTGCAAGCTAAATGTAATAAAGGTCTTTTAAAGGAGCTTCTTAAAGGTGAGATACATACAATGATCATATGTTTTTAGTTTACAAGTATAATGAATCTGATAAATGTTTGGAAGACTGTTTTATATGTAAAACTATTTGAAATGATTTTGAAATAATTTACAATACAGTTTTGGTAAATTCAGTAAATATTCATATCTTCACTATGTCTCTCACTGATGAAGTGTTTTAATTTATTTGTTTGTAAAGCGTTAAGAAAACTATAAATTCCTGTTCTTGTGTGGAGAAAACAAAAGGAATTCAATTAATAGAGTTAACAGTCAGCTTTTATAAACTTTGTTATAATTGGCATCTTCATAACTTTCTTCTCAGTCATACTGTGTGGTTTTGTTTTTGTTTTTTTAAACTTTTAATGTTTTTCCTCTCGTGTTTTTTCTTCACTTTTAGTGGCATTCCTTTTCAACTGGATCGGGTTCTTCCTGTCCTTCTGTCTCACCACCTCCGCTGCAGGTCGCTACGGAGCTATCTCTGGCTTCGGCCTGTCTCTCATCAAGTGGATCCTGATCGTCAGAGTACGATTTCTGCCCCTCTGCTTTCTAAAACAGAACCCCCCCCCCCCCCCCCCCCCCCCACCCCACATTCTTCACACACTGAGTTCTGTCAAACGATATCCCGTTGAGCTCTTCGTTTAAAAGTCATGGTTTGTATGAACCAGCGGATGGTTTCATCAGACCTGTCTGTCCTCTTTTGCAGTTTTCCACGTATTTCCCTGGCTACTTTGATGGGCAGTACTGGCTGTGGTGGGTGTTCCTGGTTCTTGGTAAGTATTCAGATGATATTGGGGAGGGTAACGGTACACAGAAGCCACGGTACGGTTCACACCACGGTTTTGGCGGTACGAGTTCGGCACAACGGGGGAAAAAAACGGGACAAAACCCCTCAAATGCATAAGGCTAGGTTTCTTTCGTTTATTTTGAACAGACAGTAGTGCAAGTTACAGTTTGTTCCACCTCGTGTCGTATGTCCTCCCCAAGAGACTTGGTACAGGCTGTAGTGCAGTAAAGGAGCCATAGAATGGAAATCACCAGTTTTTTTTGCCCTTTCCTCTCCTTGCACTGAGATCAATGTGCTATGGAAACATTGTCAAAGTATGAAAACATACACCCTCCTCCTGCAGCTGTACGATCTATGTGTAGAAAACAAGCCGCTCTACAGCCCATTCGGAATTCCGCGTGTTTGTGACGTCACAACCGCACATGGCCGCCTACAGCAGCGTGTAACCGATCGAAGGCTGTTGACAGCCAGCATTGCCGTCTTTCATTCATTAACAAATACGTTTTACTTCTTATTACAATGTACCGGTAAACAGGGACATAAGGTCCTTGAAAACTTATGTCGTCATATATTTGCACCACAGTCAGATCCCAAATCTTAGAGAGAAGAGAACAAACCAACAGTGAGAGAGTGAAATGAGAGACTCGCGCTTGTGAAGTTTGGTTCCGTATTACGTTCATCAGTCTTCGCACGCAGGCTACCGTGTATTCTCCGTTCGACCGCATGCACCGAACCGTACGGTACGTGCGGTGACGGTTCGGGACGAATACACGTACCGTTACACCCCTGGATGATACCGTTGGGCAGTACAGGCTGTGGTGGGTGTTTCTGGTTCTTGGTTTCCCTGGAGCTCTACATCCAAATAATGCATTTCAGAGGTTCTCCGACCTCATCCTGTGTTTCTCTCATATTTTGTGTACCCGTGTTCATATAATGTAATATAAACATGCAGCCAAGTTACAGGCTTAGACATGCAGAACATGAATGTGTAAGCTACTTATAGATATAAACGTGCAGAACATAAACAGAGGGGCTACGTATAGATATAAACGTGCAGAACATGAACATAGGGGCTACCTATAGATATAAATGTGCAGAACATAAACAGAGGGGCTACTTAAAGATATAAACGTGCAGAACATAAACAGAGGGGCTACGTATAGATATAAACGTGCAGAACATGAACATAGGGGCTACCTATAGATATAAATGTGCAGAACATAAACAGAGGGGCTACTTATAGATATAAACGTGCAGAACATAAACAGAGGGGCTACGTATAGATATAAACGTGCAGAACATAAACAGAGGGGCTACGTATAGATATAAACGTGTAGAAAACAGACATATCGGCAGATTACGATCAGAGCAGGATTCAAACTAACGTGGGTTGTTTGTCACAGCGACTTTGAGAGGAAAAAAGGATTTGGAAAGGTGTGAACTGCTGAGGAGACAGGAAAAGTGATGTGTGTGGTGGAGTTAAACCTCAGGGTTAAAGTGAAAATGACAGTGCCACGGATGGCCCACGGTGGAATTTTTCTTTCTTTCTTTTTTTATCACTTGCTCTCCAGCCCATTTAAATCAGTGCTAAAAAGGCTTTTAGAGTGAAACCGTAAACGTGGAAGGGAGTGATGTATGCTGATGGTGACAGAGACAAAGCTGAAATGGAGACAAGCTTTGTTTAGCTGATTCACAGGACCACATGACTGACACAGTTATCTGATAGACCTACACAGTTATAGCTTTTATTTTAAACATCGCGATACTGACACAGTGAAGACTCTGCCCTGTAGACGCCCTGCTAACGGATGGGTTGGCTGTAGTGAATTACCAGTTTACCAGTTTCACATGGTAATTCTAAATGAACCATTTAATCAATAAGTTACCATTTAACCAGTCCCTTAAGGATTATACTGGCAGTTAATTGGAGGAAATTGAACCACTGCATAGTTCTTGACTAACTCTGTCTAGGTCACAGATTGCTTTGATTTGACTGCAGTTACCAGTTGGACGTTCTCGTTGGTGTAGCAAGGGCAGGTCTGTTTGGGCAAAGCCCTTACCAACACCGTCAGGACTGTCCATCAGTCCCACTGCAAAGCCCGAGATTTGAACAAACCGAGATTTGTTAGGGAGCTTTGATGCACAACATATCCTCATAATCATTTTTGTTTTCTTCAGTTTTTGACAGGTTCTCGCTTTTCTAGGGAATTTACATTGTGTCCTGACATCCACCTGCCCAAAATAACCTGCCTAGTTATTTCAGCTCATTTACTGTGAACTGAATCATTACTGCATTATTCTTTTTTGGTGAATGGGATTTAAAATTAAATGAAGGAACAAACCAAACAAACGTGTTATTTTCAGGCTCTCATCACATACGTGCTACACTAGATACACTGTATGCATGTGGATCTGTGTGTCTGCCTGCCTGTCTATGAATTGTCAGTCAGCCAGTTGACAAAAGGGAAGTATTAACTCGCTCACAAAAAATGGAAGAAGAAAAAAAGAACAGTCATTTAAGAATGAGAATGGAGAACAGGAGTAAGGGGAGAGCAGGAGTAAGGGGAGAGCAGAGTGTGGTGTTTAGAAGATGGTGAGTTATAAGGAGTCTTTCTCTTCCCCAGGTTTCCTCCTCTTCCTCAGGGGATTCATCAATTACGCCAAGATCCGCAAAATGGCTGACTCCCTCTCCACTCTGCCGCGGACTCGAGTCCTCTTCATCTATTAAAGGTGTCAGAGATTAGTGCCGTTACTGTTACAGTTGACTTCTCTAAGACGTTCTCTGTTTTACATGTCTGTAGTTTTCTTTTCCCCCCCGGGAAAATCCCATAGGCCTTTTGAGATAAGCTACATATTGATTAGCAACTTATCAAATGTAAACAAAAATGGTGAATATTAGCACTTACACAGAGGGTCTAGAGAAACTAGGGATAGTTTGTTTTGGAATTATAGGAATATTTTTTTACCAGATTAGCATAATGATAAAACATAACGGTATTTTGCTGCGTAGCTTTTTGTGAAAGCTTTTTTTTGGACGCCTCCGTTCACATCCCATGTAGTTTATAAATTGTGATCTATCTTGCTTTTGGAGTACAGGATGGACATAATTAATGAATTAACTGATTAATGTTTCTTTTCTGCTGCGTTTCAGTTTCAACATACCAAGGTCCTGGCCAGCATTCAGCCTTGGATACGACAGAATCAATACGTATTTAAAGAAAAAAAAACGAGAGAATAAACTTTCATCTGTAATCAGCACACTTTGACCCCAGAGTTTCATCAGAAGATGGAAAGAGAATGATTTTTTTTTTTTTAATCTGTATTGGAGAACTTCCTTTAGTGGATAACGACACACGACCCTTTCTATGTTTCTAGTGGATGCTGACATTAAATCATTAGTGGGTAACGTCATATGCTATTGCAATCAGAATTTGTGATGTATCAGATAATGCCTTATATATATACACATATATGAGGTATTTGTTTGTAGTTACAGCATGCACTGGTCCCTGTTAGCCTATAGGGGGCAGTCTTGTGTTTCTTTTTTCTCGCTGTCCTCTTTCCTCCTTTGTTTTTTTGTTTTTTTTTCAGTGATGTTAAACATGCTGCTGGTTCCACTTTTCCTGATTCGGACTGTGCTTTGAATGGCACCACGATTTGAAGTCCATTTAAAGCGGTGCTTTTTGTTTTTTTTGTTTTTTTCTTCTTCCTCTCAAGCTGTCTCCATGCAAGATGTTTAAAATTGTTCTTTCTATGAAGTTATCTTTGATGTGGTTCAAACGGTATGAATTATTTTATTTTTAAATGTCATTTTTTTTGTTTGTTTGTTTTTCGGGGGGGGGGGGGGTGGTGGTTGTGTTTTTGTTTTGTTTTGTTTGTTTTTAGAAATGAAGGCCCTGTAAATGCAGATGGTTATTGTAGCACAGATTGTGAAACATTACTTTTAGGTGCACTTAACTGGCAGATGAAAGCCACAAAGCCACTCCAAATTAGGTTTCAGGTGATGATAAACATATATATAAAAATATAGTTTTAAACATTAAATAATCTGAACAGTCCAAATCCAGCTTCAGGCTCAAATAATAAAGGGCCCTCTTATGTGACGCCATGCTTCTTACATAATAAAATTATGTTTCCTTAATTCAATCAAGAAATTAAGAGGTTCTGAACAAATGAACATTTTTACAGTACAATACATTTGAGAATATCATGGCGTGTAACAGCTGTTTAAAGACATTCTTCGTCTGGATAATCACTCCCCACGTCTTGTAACGGACACCGAAAAAGGAAAACTCTGAGCTTTCCGTGTCTGTCCGTGCATGATTTGCTGTGGCTTGTTTTTCTCGTCCCTTTTGATTTTCACCCCAGCGGTGGAAATATGATCTGATTCACGTCTTTTCCCAAACTGCATAACGGATCATACGGTCCAGTTGATGTGCACGTGTATACGCGTCTGTAAATAAAACTGCTATTAAATGTCTCCGCTG
Source organism: Chanos chanos (assembly GCF_902362185.1). Classification (NCBI taxonomy): domain Eukaryota; kingdom Metazoa; phylum Chordata; class Actinopteri; order Gonorynchiformes; family Chanidae; genus Chanos; species Chanos chanos. Next base: position 3,005,890 of record NC_044510.1, read on the forward strand.
GGTTTCTCTCTCTCTTTCTCTCTTTTTTTTTGTCATCCCCACCCCCCCAAATTCAAGTCCAAACTTAAGGTATGGGGCAAGGGTTCCTCGCTGGATGAATTCAGACACACTTACCTGGAATTGTGTTGTTTCTCCACCTGGCTGGTGATCTCTTACTGAAATGTGTGTTTGTTTCAAATGATGTCATCTCTGCATTGGTGAAGTCAGCACAGGATTTTAGGATTTATACCTTTTATATATAAAAAAAAGTCATTAGTCATACCCAGTCATTGTTATGGTTTTAGCTTTGCTTCATTGCTGAAGACAAATATGACACACCTGTCTATAATTCATTCAGATGAATATGGGTTAAATCAGCCGTTTTAATTGGATTAGTAACCCATTGCACGGTCTTCAGCCCTCTTTAAACTGTTTTCTGAATCTGTCACTAAACTACACTTTTTGACTCTTTACATTTGACACAGTAAGTAAGCTTTTTTCCCCCTCTCTCTCTCTTTTTAAATGACGTCTTTACTGGATAAAAAACGTTTTGTTTTTCCGGCTTCCGCTGAAGCCTCTGGTTGGAACTCGGCCGTCCTGTATCGTGCCAGAGCTAATCTGTGTCTCCAGTTTATCTTTGGTTTAAGACCTTGTTTTGAAGAGCAAACCTCTCCCTGCCAGTCACCAAACCGCCCCAGCGAGTCCGACCTGACTGTTCTCAAGGGCGAATAAAGGAGAACGTGAAGTCACGTCATGGGAAGTAACTTCTATTCAAAACAACTGAGACCGAGACCTAGCGTTACCATCTTACGTATGCTGATTTGTGGCCTTAATGTCCAATAGAAACAAACTCATCGGCTCCCAAACCAGTTCGACGTAAATTCCTCTGTAAAGGTTAACGGTAAAGCACAGCGTGTCTGTATAACTGTTAGGGATAGAGGCTTGGCGTAGTGTTTGTGAGAACAGGGCAGTGGGACTCACTACTAACCCTGTGAGTGAGTGAGTGAGTCATTCTGCCCCTCCCCTGCCTTCAGCTCAGACCGAGGACGAGGTAAGGTTGTCACCGACTCTCCTTCGATAAGGTCAGTTTAACAGGGGGAGGATGCTAGGCTGGTTACCGTGGCGAGGGTGGGTCGGTTGCCAGGGATGATGGCCAAATGACTATGACTCATTCCTGGGCTGCTGCTGCTGCTATGGCTGCTGGGTTACCCCTGCTGTGTTACCCCTGCTGTGTCTTGCACTTGTTTTTCTGTGCCTCCCTCATCTCTCTCTCTCTTTTTTTTTCTTTTCTTTTCTCTGACACTCTTCCGGAGTGCAGCTCACCTGCGCCTCGTTATCTCTCCTGACTCACTCCTGTTTCTCGCTCCGCTTCTCTGACCCCCTGGCGCGGAGTCGAGCGTCACAATACAGTGAATCATAAGGTGTTACAGAATCATTGTCATTCAGATGATGTAATAATGCAGAAAAGGAAACTGTAGCCAACTGTCTTACAGTCATATCGCTCCTTTTTATGAATGGGCGAGAGCATCACAGAGACTACTGAATGCAGATCAAGACTGACTGTGAAGAATGGCTCTCACACACACACACACACACACACACTGTGCAGGGCTAGGAAGACATCATGCTATGCATCTGCAGTGCATCAAGGAAATCAGCCTGTCTCTGACTAATTCATGGGAGAGAGAGAGAGAGAGAGAGAGAGAGAGAGAGAGAGAGAGTGAGAGAGAGAGAGTGAGTGGGGGAGGAGAGGCTGCTCTTCATTCTGATTTTTCTCCTCTACCCCCTCCCCCCCCCCCCCCTTTCTCTGTCTCGCTTGCTCTCTCCAGAGCTCAATGATGTAATACAGGTGACCTATTCGTCACAGCCTTCCCCTGAATTCCCCCTGGCTTCTGATTGGCTGGCAGAAAACATGAATGGCCTCCTGGCATCCAATGAAAGGCCGCATAGAGGGAAGCAACGGTGCGTCACTTGTTCATTGAGAAAAAAGAAAAAAAGAAGAAAAAAAAGAAGAATTAATGAAAGACAAAAGCTTGCTTCTTAAGCAGTTGCTCTGGGTGCTGGTCTGAAGTAAAGCTTCAACAGTCATTTCACTCTCTTTTTCACACATGTAGGCAGAATTTATTTATCCTCAAGTGAGGATGTGTGCACGCGTGTGTTAAATGACGGCTCCCATTGTCACGGCAACGTTTGAAATAGCGTTTGGGTGTGTGGGGGTGTATGAATGTTTGTTCAGAGATGCTGGGTGTGGGGGTGTATGAATGTTTGTTCAGAGATGCTTTAAAGCGGAAATGTGTTAACATGTGCCATTGAAATCCTTGCTTGTCGTCAGATTAGCCTAAGCTCTTTCTCGTGTTTCTCTTCTCTTCCTAAAAGAGGAGCACTGCATTTCAATCAGTTTGGCCTCATGTTTGTGTCCTCCTCCTGTCATTTACAGAACCACTGTTCTTAACGGAGACTGACAACCGAGGCATTAAAATGATATTAATTGTAATTGATTAATGCTAGACCATTCGACTAGGTAAAGGCGTTGGATGGGAGACAGTGATGTTCAGGGTATGTGTTGACTAGGTAAAGGCGTTGGATGGGAGACAGTGATGTTCAGGGTATGTGTCGACTAGGTAAAGGCGTTGGATGGGAGACAGTGATGTTCAGGGTATGTGTCGACGTCTCCTTTCTCCCATTTCCGTTCCTGTCCTCTGCAGGTCCGCCACTGTTAGTGCTGTAAATAATCCCCACTGTCTCCTGACTAAAAGACATACAATTAGAGGCTAAATGAGATGCCTTTTTTTTACAGTAGTTATTTAGCCAGCAAGGCTAAAGGACACCACGGAGGACAGGTGCCCAACAGAAAAAAAAAAAAGGTCAACATTGCTGTTTAGACCAACACAGTTTAGGTGCACGCTCGGGTGAAATAAGTCTAAGCTAATTTCACGAGACTTTTAGAACTTGCTATCAGGCTGTAGCAGTGGTGATTCACACAAGAAACCCAGTGCTATAGTACAAAGCCTCAAAAGGAAATGCAGAATGAAAAGGCATTGTTCAGTTTAGTAGTAGTAGTAGTAGTAGTAGTAGTAGTAGTGTTGTCTTGGTGGACAAAGTGAACAACTGATGATACATCAAAAAACACAATCAAATGAACTAAAGATTAAGTTCAAATCAGGCCTAGTCAACTATACAAGAATAGATATTTCAGTGTCTACTCGGTGTCAAATACTTTTATAGTGCAAGGGACTTGACTGCACCTTCTTTCTTTCTTTCTTTCTTTCTTTTTCTAACATCCAGAGGTTTCATCTAACATCCACAGGTTTCCACACTGTCTGGAGTGGCATTGTTTGAAATGGACGTCCACATGATGTTTTTTATTGGGGACATTCTGTAGGTTCATAGTTGGAGAAAATCATTTTTTGAAGAAAGATAGGACTGTTACTGCTAAAACAAAAGGGTGAAAATGATTGGTTAGGTTATGGTTAGATCAAGGGATGGTTAGGGTTATCTTCTCAATTTATGGTTACAGTAAAATGGAGGTCAAAGGGAGGTCCCTACTAATCTTGCTTTTCTGTTAATGTCAGAGATGGAGTTTTGTTAGTGACATCTTGTGAATGAACAACCCTGCCTCCGTGTCTCGTTTAGTCTCTGCATTGTGTTAGAGCGTGCATGTGTGCATGTGTGCACGTGCATGCATGTGTGCGTGCGTATGTCTGTATGCCTGTGTGTGTGTGTGTGTGTGTGCGCACACATGTGTGTCTGTGTGTTTGTGTCTGTATGTCTGTGTGTGTGTGTGTGCGTGTGTGTGTGTGTGTGTGTGAGTGTGCGCGCACGCACGCGTGTGTCTGTGTGTTTGTGTCTGTGTGTATGTGTGTGTGTGTGTGGACTCGGCTGGAGGAATGTGTTTGCGTGTGCAGGCCAGCAGTGCCTTGATCCTCTATGACTCACTGCTGCAGCACTCTGTGGGAGGGGCCAGGTCTGGATCCCCCTCCCCCGGCAAGCCTGGCCAAACACATACTTACATGCATCATTTCTTTCTCCTGCACACACACACACACACACACACACACACACATACACACACACACTGCATGCGGTCACATCCGGCACAGGGCTTCACAACACGGCCTATAATTAGCTTCCTCAAGATGATCTAACCAAATGAATTCAGATACCATTCCACACAGAAAGAACGAGAGTGAGAGAGGGAGAGTGAGAGAGTGAAAGAGAAGAGCAAAGAGAGTAATATTAAGGAGGGAAGGCAGGGTGAGCGGGAAACTCCTTTCAAAATGCTTAACTTAAGGATGTCAAATGTGACTCTTGCAGGAGACTGTTCTCTCTCTCTCTCTCCCTGCGACTCCAGAATGTTCCAGAAATGCTCACAGTTTGCTGTTTGTTAGTCCCCTATCTCTCCCCCGAGGCGCTCTAGACTGAACGTACTTCTGTGATTAGGATGGCATCAATTGCATTGGGGCGGGGGGCGGGGGGTATGTTTCCCCTCTGTATGAACAAGCTCTCCTTTTACCAACCGTATGGTAATGGACACCAGATAAGCAACATACGTACATTTGAAAGGCCAGAGAGAGAGAGAGAGAGAGAAAAAAAAGTAATTCGAACTACTTAGATCTGTGACAGAGAATGCTGTCTAAGGCTGGGGGACTGGCCAGGTAGATGGGTTAGGGCCTTTTCACCAGAACCTGTTAGTGGAGTGACGAACGTAAATTCCTGCTCCTGATCCCTTCTGAACTGTGAGAGCTCTAAGTAAACAGAACAGCTCTTGGAGGCAACACATCATAAATTACATTTACATGCAGATAGCTTTGTCAGTCTGGAAGAATGCATTTCCACTTGGGAGTTTGCCCCCCCCAAAGAAACCCCCGCTTGGCGTTTGATTTAAAAGAATAATAGTGTAGAATGATCGATGTGAATCCCTTGGATCAGACCAGCGTTATTATCCTTAGCAGTTTATCTGTCATGGAGCAAGGCAGACTGTGTACGTATCAACTAGGGTGACAAAGCATGAATCAGACTTTCTATATTAAATGGGATTTCAGGGAAATTTAGGATATTGCACAATTTAGTTGGGGGAAATGCCATAATTTCATAAATCGGAGACGCTCAGAGGTTGGCTAGCAACAGAAAACTATTCCAAATGTCCTTCAAATAGTAACTAACTGTACCAAAAACATCATACATGCTTCGAGTCTAAGCCTTAATGAAAAAGCTAAGGCTTGAGAATTAGCAAGTTTAGTTCAGTTGTAAGCTAGTTATAGTTGCCTACCCAGCTCAACCAGGTTCCGGACATTGCGCTGTACATCAATGCATTGCCATTGAAAACATCAGTGAACAAAAGGAATTACCCAGTGGGTTTTTTTTAGCTCTTGATATTTAAATACACTGTAGAGACACCAAGATACACCCTAGCTGATGAAACTCGGTCACTTAGCGTCCAGGCCGCTGCTCTGCCTTAGCTCATACTGTTCTCTGCTCTGATTCTCTTCTGTCTGCAGCTTTTCTGTGGAATCACTTTTTAGACTAAAGGTTTCATCAGTTCTGTATGGCTTTTTACAGGCTTTCCTCCACTTAAAACCAGTCACATTTCAAAATACTGTATCAGCTATCTACATACAGAAGTGCATGTGATTTACAATGAATTATTTGCATTAATAAAATGTCAACCAGATTATGGCTTATTTTAATGCAAAGACATTATCAGCACAGAGATTCAACAAACTCAATCGCAATGCCTACTCTGTAAATAATAAAAAATTATGCGTCTCTTTGCCTGAAGATGTTCATGATGAAATTTTATTCACTGTTAGCACCTGCCACTAGCATTATTAGCTTGCGAGTCCTGATCTCTTTAGCTAACAATAAATATGCATACACGTGACAATGATATCTGTTTCACATTACAGCAAAATCTGACAATAGTAGAAGAGCCAGGATTGTTCAGATATGTTTCTCCTTATGTATCACTGACCCATGTTCTCAGTAAACTTAATCAGAAAAGCGTCTGACTTTATTTATTTATTTTTGCCGCATGACTCAGTTGAGCCTATGGAGATGTGGCTTTTCCCAAGCTCTTCAGAGTCAAGCTTTCATGAAGACAGACCCCTGTGGGGTTCAAATTCTGCCAAAATATATCAGTGTGTGTTGTGTTTCACAAATGCACGTTACAAATGCAAAACAATGCTTTTTTTGTTTGTTTGTTTGTTTGCTTAAAATAAATGCAGAAACAAATACATATGAAGCATTTAAAAAGTCTTTGCTCTCTCTCTCTCTTTCTCTCTCTCTCTCTCGCTCGCTCTCTCTCATACACACACACACACCCTCTCCAACTTCCTTTTTCCACTGTATTAGTTCCTGAATGTTGATGGAATATTACCGTCACTGTTATGGTGGGAATTCTGTTCCTCATTAAATTTTGGAAATATATAGTTGGGTTGAGTCTCTAGATTCTTAAATATTTTTTGGGTAATGGTATCGACCACGATGTTTTGACTTCCTACTCTACGGATGCTTCTAGAATTGTTAACCGCCTATCCAACATGCCAGGCCACACGATCACTCATCAACTTTGTGCAATTTACTGGCATTAGAAAAAGTGAAAAAAAAAAAAAATTCTCAGCACAATGTTAATAACAACTCTAAAGGAAAACAAAAGGCACATAAACAAAAGCTTTGTATCTTTGGCCCTGCATTTCTGCTTCCAATCTGGGCTTTATTAGCTTTTCTGGTAGTAAATAAAAGTCTTGGGAACTTCTTAAGACTGACGGAATGGCTTCTGCAAATAAATTGAATGTACAAGGCATTTTGGGATCCCAGAAGTTTTCTCTCATAGTCACAGAATCTTATTAGTATTACAAGGCTTTTAAACCCTCCACAGAAAGACAGCAACTTGGGGAGTGAGGCCTTTAACCAAATGTTAAACATTAATTATGGTGTACAACACACTGTTTATAACATATTCAATATTTTATACTGAAAATACCTTGTAAGTGCTCTATGGTCCACAGCATTCCTAAAACGCAGCTACATTCATTTACCTCTCAATGCCATGTTTTTGGCACAGCACTGCATTGGCTGTGTTTTCCATGAATTCCCAAATAAACAACGTCTTGCCATGGCAGGATTCCTCTTAATGATGTGTAGTCTTGTTGAAACAACTCTTATTTGTCCTCACAGGAAACAAGACAAAGCAAAACTGGTCTTTGTGAGAATATGCAAAACTGTTTTGGGCTGGCACACTGTGTTAACTTTGCCCGTTGGTGCACTTACTGATTCAAAAGGTAAACAGTAAAAATCTTTGCAAACATGAGTCTGTTGAAATGATGTTTCTGCTGAGTTACTGCTCAGCTGTATGATCTTAAGAATTTTTTTTTTCCCTTTTTCTTTAGATCTACTGTGAGAAATCAGTGTGCGCAGCTATGAATTTCTGTGTAAATCATTAAGTTGACAAAATATTAATGAGGTTTTAAAAGTACAAGGAGCAACAAGTCAGCAGGTGTCTACGAGGGACTTCCAAATATAAATCACACCATTTACATGGTGGAAGCTAGGGAGACGTTACCCATAATTCCCCAGCAAGGACCACCTTCTCCCTCTCTTAAACAGAATATGTGATGATATTTTGCACAATATTTCTACCAAAAACTGACCCACTGAGAAAATCTCTCCCTCCACCAGCCCTTTTAACTGTCAACATGTGAGGGAGGTGTCTGGGCTAAAATTGGGGGGGGGGGGGGGGGGGGGGGGGGGGGGGGGGGGTGCATTTAGATGCAGCAACAATAGGCGTGAGGGGAAGGACTGCAAAGGTGTAATTTTGGAAACCATCTGCAAAAGGCCTTCAGGGGTTTCCTCTCCGGAACCTCCCCCCTCTGGAGGGGTACAGGTGCTAGGAGAGTGCTTGAGAGAGAGAGAGGAGCAGGGAGCAGAGGAGGAGGAGGAGGAAAGAAAAGGAGGGGGCAGGGGAACAACAGTGGGGAGCGTGTTACAGAGTGCAAAAGGGACTAGGGGCTTTCTGGCTAGGAGATTGTGTGTGTTTTTTTTTTTTTTTTCTTCCGTGTTCCATTGGGGGTGGGGGGTGGTAGGCAATTGCTGGAGTATTCAGAGTTGAAGACTGACTAACTGGTGGTGACCCCAGCTTGAAAAGATTAGGGCTCCGCTTTTTCCTGCAATGGAGAGAAAAAAAAAGCTTGGAGATAAAAGAAGAGAAGAAGATAGGAGAGGCCTGGTGAACAGGGAGAGGCTCTAACCTGGAGTCATTTTGGGCAGGTCTTTAATAGCCAAGAAATGAAAGTGAGTTGCAAGAATAGGAAAAGGAAAAGAGGATGGAGGAGGTGGTGTGTGTGTGTGTGTGTGTGTGTGTGTGTGGGTCAAAAAGACTGAATTGGCTCCGTTTACACGGCTTCCTCAGAGAGGTTCCAGCTTTAGCCAATCAGGTGTTGATTTTGAAAGTGTTTGGGTTTAGCAGTGTTCAGGAAAAGTGAGAAAGTGGAATCTTAAGACACTCCAGCCAGATGGACATTGTCATGAGTGGGTGCAACGACAGAGAAAAAAAATAATATAATACCCTGAATTCTACATCCCAAGTACATACCACCAAACCTCTTCACAATCATTTTCATTTTGAAGCGGCATGAAATGGGACTATGGGCGGTTTAGATGTCTGTGACCCGAAGACCATTAACGGTTACCTCTGATGTCTGTTGTCTATTCTATGTCAAGGAATATTCAGGTGTATTCAATGGGTGTTTGACAAATGACTGAGTTTCACCCACTCCTGTCATACACCATTTACTACACACTCCCTCTACAGTCCTGCCCCCGCTTTTACACACTGCCTACACCCCCCGCCTCGGTCCTCCTCCTGCATCTAACCGTGATGCATCTGTTGAGTTAACAATACAGAGAAGGCAACCTAAAGAGGGCATTAAAAACAATAAAAACAAATAGTTACATCTCATTACATCTCTCTCTCTGCCTCTCCCTCTCTCTCTCCCTCTCTCCTTCTCTCTCGCTCTCTCCTTCTCTCTCTGTTTGTCTCTCTCTCTCTCTCTCTCTCTCTCTCTCTCTGTCTCTCTCTCTGTCTTCCACCCCCAAGGCTTCCTCTCTGCTGTCTCTTAGTGGAGGCAGGTGTGAGGAAGCCCACCACTGGTACTAATGCCTGTTGTCTAATCCTCTCTCTCTCTCTCTCTCTCTCTCTCTCTCTCTCTGTCTTTTTCTCATACGGAATCCTTCCTGCTTTGAAACGCTCTAGTCAAGCGTACTGACTGTGGTCGGGGTAATGGCTTTCAGCAGCTCTGCTTCCTGCAGAAACGACTCCTTCCGCTCGTCCTGCTGCTTGACGGAGGAATGTGGCAGGTGGCTGAGCCTACTCTTTGTCTTTCTTTCTTTTCTTCTCTCTCTCTCGTTTCAACTGACTGCGACTGAATGAGACATTTAACCCCTTCCTGTCTGGCTTTTGTTTGCAGGAGTCTTTAAAACGGCCCCGTTTGTCGTGGACCACGTCGGCTGTCTAAAGATTAACGCGTTGACTCGAGGGTTTACAAAGTAGTCTCACTCCGAGAGCAGAATTTTTTTTTTTTCCAGATCCCCGAAAGTAATCTGACGACAGCCAGTCAACTGAAAACAAACTCGTGTATTTCATGAGTTTCCAAAACACCCAATGTATCCAAAACGCACAACTTTTTCATCTACCTTTAAAGCAGTGTGATATTTTACATATGCTTGAGCTTCCCGTTGACTAGCTTTAAAAATGACCACTCTGTGCAATTTAGTCTGTCCTGGACTCAGTGAGGAGTAGAGGCTGTTCCCCTAAAGCGTTCCCTGCAGTTTTTCCCAGGATATGTGAAGCTGTTCGTCAGAAGGGGCAACTTATTTTCTCTATTCTGGCGTGCCGCGCATTCCCAATTTCCCACACCGCTCTGGAACTTTTCCAGTTTCTCCACTCCTGCTTCTCTATGGTCAGTGTTGCAGAGTCCGTCTGTTTACGGCGCCGTGGTGCTTCTATGAGAAAGCTTTTCAAAACCATGATGGTGTTTGCAATTGATACACATGTACACCAGCAGGACAGACACGTTCATGTTTCAACAGGGAGTATTTGCAAGTACCTGTTAATGGTGCATTCCTATTACTAAATATGCATTTAAAAAAACAAGCCCGCAAAAATGTTTTCGTTCTAAAAGTAGAGTTGAGCATATTGCATTCGTGTGTTAAAAGTGTTGAAGATGTGCCTTCGAAATCCTGGATTTCCCCAACCGTGTTTCTTTGACGCACAAACATCCCCTGATCTCTTCCCGCCTAGACGAGTGCAGCTGTGTTGTTTCTTCCGCCTTGACTTCACACCTTGGCTGTCGGGAGCTGTTGACTGCAGATGGAATGTGTGGAAATGGATTGTCATAATGACTGAGGTGGCGGTGGTTTTTCTGTGAACATTCCTCTGACCCGAGGGGGGGGGGGGGGGGTGTTTATTGAAGATCTCCGAAGCTACAGTTTTCTGCTTCAGATACAGTTTAAAGTTTGCAAAGAGATCCCTGTGGTCTCCTTTTACTTATCTATTTAATTTAGCTTCTATTTATCTGCTGTACGAAATATACATGCGTATGTGTATGTGTATATATATATATATATATATATATGTGTGTGTGTGTGTGTGTGTGTGTGTACATATATATATATATATATGTGTGTGTGTGTGTGTGTGTGTATGTATGTATATGTATATGTATATGTTTGTATACACATTGGCCAAAATACTTGATTGGCTGAATACACTGTGTGTGTGTGTGTGTGTGTGTGTGTCTGTGTGTGTGTGTGTGTGTGTATATATATATGAAAATGCACACACAGACACACACACACACACACACACATATATATATATATTCAGCCAATCAAGCATTTTGGCCTTTAATTTGAATCTTATATCCAATTCTGACCTTCTGTGTGCTATTCTTCTGTGTGTCATTTTGTATTTTGTAGAATATGATTACATCGGGTTGAAACATCGTTTTATCTCATGTCTGCTGTTATTCCTGTCACCAGGATTCCAAGAATAAGAGAATTTTTTCCTCGTACCTAATCTTGCATCACACCCTCAGCAACATAGAGAGATCATGTCATTTTTTAACCATAGGAAGAGCATGTGGTAGGTGTGGCAAATCTTTGTTTTTTTTTTAACTTTCACTAAATATGGATTGGATTTTCTTCTAGAAAAAAAATAGACGCTTTGGGTGTGGCCTGTCTTTGCAGACTGCGTGGACTCACCTCTCGTCTTATAGGAGAAATAGCAGGAGCTGTGGTAGAATGGGCCCCATGGCAGCTCACGACATGTGAATGAGTTCTGAAAATTTCTGGAACCAGTCTGATGCTCGTCTTTGTCACCTTTGCTCTCCTCCACCAAAAAATATTGAAATATAAACGTAGTCATATGGATAGTGAGAATGGTTTTGAAAAGTTTCTGGTGTGGACGGAGGGGAATAACTGATTACCTTTATTGCACGTAGATAAAAAAAACACACTGTGCACTGACTCATAGGGATCCAGGTATACATAACAACTGTAAAAAAAATTAGGTTATCCATTATGTTTTCCATTATGTTTTAATAAACGTACATATAAATATGCTTTGGAAATATCCAGTTTGGTGGCAAAAGGGTCATATTGTTGAGACTGAGGGAACAAGATGTGACAGTAAATGTTGACTCGGCATACATCAGTAAGGCCTCATCTGAAAGATCTGAGACATCATGACCATTCTCATGGGGCTTAACATTAGTAGTGTTAATTTAACATTCTCAGTGTTGATTAAACAAGTGCTAATTTGCTACAAGTCTGTAACAATAACCATTCCCAGGACTCAGGAACCAGGAGAAAGCCTCTCAGAGCTCCTCAAAGCGAGAGAGGTCAAAAGCAGAGGGTCAGATCCTCCCATAAACTCCGCGTACAGCAGTTCCTCTCACGGATACTTCACACCTGAGCCCCTGAGAAACTCTCTCTGGAAAGGCAGGTGAACACAAATCTATCTGTACAGTTTCCATAGAGTTTCTACAGAGTTTCAGCCAAGGAACTGAAAAGTACAGAATACTGTAAAAATCTGTTTGAATCCAACAATAGCAAGAAACAGGCAGAACAGATTGGACAGATGACTAATTTTAAGAAATACACAAGCGTTCCGGAAACACACCAGAAGGCAGACTGCTGCTGTGCGGAGAGCCCGTCGGCAGGCCACTGGTGCTGGTCTGGCCCTGACTGAAGCCTGTTTAGTTTCGAGAGGCTCTGAGCTGGAGATGTGACCGACACAGAGGAGAGGAATAAGGACATGTTGAACGTCAGGGCTGTGGAGACATCTGAGAATCATTAGGATCAGGACGAGTGTAGTCTGTGCTTGAATATCAGGCTGAATGTTTTCCATCAGTAAGGATCCCCTCTGCATTCACCCTCTCTCTCTCTCTGTGTCTGCTCTGCTTAGTTCAGTTCAATGCACCGACGCTCTGACTGTCTGATTACTTAAACAACAACATTGCCAAAACATGGAGTTTCACAATAAACAAGCAATAAACAATATTACCAGCACCACAACCAAGAAGAAGAAAACCACAAGAAGAAGAAGAAGAAGAAGAAGAAGAAGACCACAGCAACAACAAATATGATAATAATGATGATGATGATGATTATAATTCTTCTTATTAAATGATCACGTGTTTGTTTACACGTCCCTTGTGTAGTGATTATGAATGTTTGTTTACGTGGCACAGAGGCAGTAAGTTTGCGTTCGTCTCTCTTCACCGTATCGACAGGAGTCGAATGTGCTCCGCGGCCTCACGGTCAGACAGGACCGCCTGCCTTCACCTCATTTTCACCAGCATCTGAGGACACTGCAGGAACATTTACACACACACACACACACACACACACACACACACATATGTGTGTATATATATATATATATATATATATATATATATATTTTTTTTTTTTTTTTTCTTTTTTTTTTTTCTCCAAATCTTTTGAGGGCAAACACTTTTTGAAAAAACCTGCAATTTCCTTCTCACCAGCAGCTAATGGTGGTGTTAGCCAGCTTTCTATTTTAATAGTTACTGGTAGTTTTTTCTTAATCAGACACACTGCGGCTAGCTTCTCTCTTCCTTCTGCGACCTCCGATCGAAAACAGACGCGGCGGCCAAATAAAACATCTTTTCCTGAATCAAACATTACGCGGCGGGTAAACAAGCAGCTTCAGTGCCTGAGGGAGACCAATGTGACCAGAGCTTAACTTTCCTGAAAACAATGACAACAACATCTCACCCGAACATCTCCTGATGGAAGACTTCAGAGGCAGGAGTCCAGAACTGAAAAGAAAGAGAGAGAGAAAGAAAGAAAGAAAGAAAGAAAGAAAGAAAGAAAAATGGGAGAAAGAAAGAAAGGCTGAAGGCTGCTTGTTTCTCCCTGTGAGTGACAAGGGCGTCAGTGTGGCTCTGAGTAAATAAAACGCGCCCGTAAAATTAACTACAAGACGCGTTCGACAGGAACCCCCGGCGGCATTTCCTGCCCGTGGTGGAACCATAAACACCGCTTAAACAAGCCAAGCTGGCTCCATCGCATTTCCAACGGAGACCAAACAGGGGTCACAGAGGCCCACGCTGCCTCTGCCTGCTCTTACGGTGTCACAGATACTGTGATAAAGGGAAGAAGAGGAGGATGCGCAGTCTGTGAGCAGCGGTCCTCACTGAGGAGCGGACAGAGAGTTTTTCTAAAACGGTGACCAGCTTTCTGAATCGATCAGCATCTACTGTTACCACATTGTTTCTTTCAAGACTTGCTGTGCTGATGTGGCAGACTTGCCACTACTGCAGAGAGAATCGCTCTCTTTGAGGTCCTTTCCTTCTGTTTTCAAACTGTGAGGTTTAATACTAAAGACAGGGGTGGATAAAGTAAAAGTAGAAGTACTCTTGCTTAAAAAAAGTAATCTAAGTAGAGTTAAAGTATCCCCCCTGAAAAATACTTAAGTATGAGTAAAATAGTCACTCATTTATAGCTTACAAAAATGGTTGTCAGTGTAACTCTACTCAGAGTACTTTTTTTTTTAAGCAAGAGTACTTCTACTTTTACTTTTGTCATCCCTGACAAAAGAATTATTCCCCTTTCATGCCTGTTTCTTCATACACAGTGTGTTGTGAATCTGTTTGAGTGTGTTCTCAAAAACAGCATGTTATGGGTTAGCGATACTTTTGCAGAGTAAAATCCACATCTGGAGGAATGCAGGGATCAGTAATGGATTTTGTCGAATAATTTTTTATTTAACAGTTAAAACAGCTTCACGTGCTTTGTCCTCTCTCCTCAACTCCGGTTTTTACGCCGTCGGACTCAGGGGAAAAGCACCATTTGAGACTGGCCCTCATTGGTAAAACATCAACTTTGGAACAGGCTTTGAATCCTTTGTTGAACAGGCTTTCGGAATATGATGACTGGACACTTGTGAGAGAGGGGTATGGGTCAGTAGTCAGGCTGGATAGATGTGCTTTGTTTGGGCTTTACCCTTCAACTCTCCAGCCTGCATTACCTCCAGGAGCACCATGAAGCAGCCGTAGATTCCACTAGACCCAGCATAGTGTCTTAACCCGAGCAAGCCCTCTGCCTCAACTCACTAACCTACTAACCATGCAGAGATGTTGTATGTTTGAATGGAAGACAACACTGTGGTGTTGCTCTGACCCAAAAAAAAAAAAAAAAAAAAATCCAATTTCCGTCGAGTTGTTTATGTACAAGAACATCTGGAATATTCTCGTGCCCTTGAAACTATTTCCTGGCCGGAGTTTGTGCGGCGACCTCAGAGGTTTTTAAAAGACATGCTCGTATTCAGGGATGACAACAACTGGTACAAAGTTATAGATGGTTTATGGGTTATTTTTGGTTGTAGACTGGCTCTGGTCTTGAAGAGGGTTCTACCTAAACCGTTTTTTTTTTTTTTTTCCCTTTCTCTACAGTTATTTTCCTCAACACCAGGTTTTCATTTTGGTGTTTCAGAATCGGGCAGCGTTGACAGTATGTATTTATAGCCTGGTGTGCTAACCAAAATTATCCATGTACCACAAAATAACTTCCTCTTTCCAAACCACTAAATAACAGGATGCCTTCAATTGTGCGTATTTATTAATTTTAGCGCGGGATTGCTACTTTTTTCTTTTTTCTTTTTCTTTCTTTCTTCCTCTTCTTCTTTTTTATTTTTTTTTATAAATAGTCCTGTGCACCAGCAGGCCACTCGGTTATACAAACTTCCTCTCTTGCTCTCTTTGCGTTCTCTAAACCATTGCACTGCCCAGTATAGGTGTCTGACTACCATTAAAGCTCCATTTCACTGGGTGATGTGGTGTGTAAAAGGTTGCAGCCTATTATTGTTTAAGGTCGGACGTCTTATCTGATTGGCTGATTACCAGTACTATGTGAATGGACAATGTAGGCAGAGTGTTTTCTGACTGGCTGGTCACTAATGCTATGTTAATGAACATAGTGGAGTGTCTCTTCATATTGGCTAATCCTCATCACCATTTATATACACTGCTCAGGTCTTCCACGCTAAGAGATAGCCACTATACTAACCTCCTGCCAGAGATTCTTAGAGATTCTCTTTTGATATGTTAACTGTGTATTTTATATGTGTGTGTGTGTGTGTGTGTATGTATGTATGTATGTACTCATAGCCTTCATAAGGATAAACTGTTCTTTAGATGTGTTTGGGAAGAAGGTGTCTTGGGTGTGTTGATTAGCGTTTTGCCTTGAGTGGGGTGTATACACCTGTGGTCACATTCTAATTGCTTCCTCCAGTGAAGTTGTTTGGATTTTTTAGCCACAGTTTAACAGTGCACAGCTGGTCAAACCACACACTGTCTTCACAGGTCGGTAGGACACTTGTTTTGTTAAACGCGAGAGAGGAAGATCACGATGGTGTACTTGTGGGCACTCAAATAACAGATGAGTAACTAACTCAGTGCATTTACTCAGAAGTATCTTAATGTGTTCCTGGAATATTCAATGGTCAAAATAAACTTGGTAATATTGGTCCGGAAGCTGAGCCAAAGATGAGATGTAAATGAGACATAAAGAGGAAATGCTTTGGCTATGAGTGGAGACATCTGCGTGATTTGCTTTTGTCGCCCTGTCACACAGAACGGAATGGTTTTCTCTCTCTCTCTCTCTCTCTCTCTCTCTCTCTCTCTTTCTCTCTGCACCCGTTTCCAAGAATCCTTCGAGGGGCCGCGGGGAAGGAGTGCGGTGCAGTAAATCTCTGTGCAGACATTTCCGCCCGGTGCCGAGCACGTCTAAACAGAATACAATAGCAGACTCTCCACCTGGAGAACACGTTACTTAGCATCTGCTCCGCTGTCCCGTGCTGTCTCCCAGTGCTACTCCAGCAGATAGAGATATATAAAGTATTACTGGGGCCCAAGGACATCGCTCAGACCGCTTTAAAACACACTTTAAGAACAAGATTCATGCCTGCATGTTGGTTTCATGTTTAGCTGTTGTGTAAGTTGGTTTTAGCAGTAAACTGAGCAACAACAAACAGGCAGCGTGCATATTTTGGGTGAGTGACATGACATGCAGAGGGGAAAGAATGAATAATTTGCTTTTGAGGGCAGCGCAAATTCATACAGAAAAACTGCAGAAAGAGTGTATGTTTGTTTTGTATGTTTACTTCAGTGTGTCTGTGTGTGTGTGTGTGTGTATGTGTGTGTGTGAATGTGAGTATGTGTCTGTGTGTGTGCGAGTATGAGCGTGTGTGTGTGTGTGTGTGTGTGTGTGTGTGTATGGCCAAATACCAAAACATTGGTAGATCAGTTCAGCTTGTTATGCACTAACATTTTCATCTGTGTTCTGACAACACATGACAACAGCCTGACGACTGAATTTTAACTGTGACTTCATTACCATAAACTCACACATGATTTATTCATTATCATAAACTCACACATGATTTAAACAAACCCTCGACCCCGCTTTTTTTTTTTTACTTTTCCTTATTTATGTTACTCGGTCATTGTGCCAAGGTATAATAAAGAAAAAAAGAAAAGAAAAAGAGCATTAAACACACACACACACACACACACACACACACACACACACTGAAGTAAACAAACAATAAACAGGTAAAAAAAACTGCCCCTGCGCCAGCATCAGACTAACTATGTGTTTTAGTAGGTGAGTGTAAACTAATTGGCTTGGATTAATCATTTTCCTGTCGTAACTTTCTCTCTCTCTCTCTCTCTCTCGCTCTCTCTCTCTCGCTCTCTCTCTCTCTCACCTTCCCGTCCCTCAGCTGGAAACAGGAGGTCACTCTGGCCCTAGTTTATTTATAATAGTTTAAATAATAATCTCTCTTTGTACTAGCCTGATAAAGAAGTGTAACCTGTGTCTGTTAGCTTTAGCTGCCCCCAGAAACCATAAGTGTGCCAAAGTGGTTGGAAAAACTTGTTTAAAGCACGGATAATGTTCTTTAAATGTACTTATGGTTTTCTGTGCTAACTTCAGAGTTTATAAAGACAGTACTGATACTCCATTCTCACACTGTGTATGCAAAATAAACATAAATCATAATTTTATTAACTATATTATACTTATTTTCACTTGAATGACATGTATTGTAATTTAAATGTCAGGTTATTAAAGAAAATTTTGAATACATCTTGTGTTGCCATATATATCTCATTATCAAGTTTGTACTATGATATACCGTACTGAAATATGCCACGATTTCATGAGTTTTTAATCCTGATTCATTGTGTTGAATAAAAGTTTCGAATTCATCAGCTTTGTGATAAATAAACACTTCTGAGTCAAATCGTGTCGATAAGTCACACCTTCAGCTTTGCAACACTTTGCGTGACTTGGACCATGGGATGCAGTTTGTGGTTCCATTCAACTGAGTCGTGTGAGCACCTCTGAGAACTTGTTTGGTCTCCTGTTCGGTCACTGCAGATAAACATGCACCAAAAAAAAGAGATATTAAAATCTGGCTGAAATTTTAGAACTCCCATAAAAGCGAGCGGCAATATTTCCGCTCAGAGTAACACATTCACACTGTTCTTACTGTGCAGTACACAATGAATCGGTTTATCTTTCATATTGGTTGAGTCACAGGACAAATTGTTCTCGCCAACACAGCACTTGTTCCTTTCCACGTTCGCCTGCGTGGATATATTTTAAGACTGTACAAGAAAATCTAGTTAAATGTGCTGAAAATATTGTGTCTGGATTAACGACTACTGGAGAGAAAGAACGTGAAGCTACTTTTTCATGAGTGCTTTTGTGAGAGAGTACCCTTTGTTTTTTTTGTTTTTTTTACTCTTAGCTGAGAGTTTTTCTGGATGAATTCTCGGGTGATTTTTCTCTGGGTAGATTTCTGTGGTCCTGTTACGTCGACTCAAGCTGTGTTATTTTGTATGCCGTCCTGGCGTCCTGTTTTGTTTATTGTGGGCATGTAAAGCCCTTTGAGACTTAAACGGTGATATACAGTAAATAAACTTGAATTTGAACTTGAACTGTGGTTATTACTGGTACTTCTTCTCGAGTAAGATTTTAATACTCTTAAATACTCCGCTTAAGGGTATAGTACGTCAGCAGAATAACTGGTACTTATCGACGTGTCTGTCTTTTGTGTGAGAGTAGTGGTATAACGGTGAGGGGAGACAAACTGGTTCTCGGAGGTTTACCAGTTTGAATCCTGGGCATACTCACTTGTCCCTCCTGCTGACTTGTCCTTGAAGAAAATATATTCAGCGCCAAAGTCATTCCGGAGATGTGCAAACTCCAACAGTAAACATTCATCATTTGCTCTGGGTAAGAGTGGCAGCCAAGTACGTATAAATCTAGGACGTGAATCTCTAGGTACCTATTGTATACGCTGAAGGATAACAAGTGCACCAAAAGTACATGGTCAAAGCAACACAACTTAAGTCAAAAGAACATTCGTAACATGTGTGATGTGACAAAAACAGTATTATCAGACAATTCTACACAGGTTTATTTTTCATTAAGGGTATTATTCTTTCGCGTGGGACGTCATTGTCAATAAAGCTAAACGTAGGGGCTAAAGCAGTGGTACCCAACCCACCCGGTCCCCCCTGCACTACACATTATTGGTTTAGTCCAGCACGACTACACCTGATTGCACCGATCAGCTAAGCATCAAACCCCTGATTGGCTCAATCGGCCGAGATGATGAAGGGCTGAGACGAAGATCCGTAGGACGGGGGAAAGGGGCCGAGGGAAAGATTTAGGAAGCAGTGGTGTAAAGGGAGAGCGACCTGTAAAAGGCAGCCTGGGCACTGATTACCCACCGGTGGCTGTAACCACCCTGCCGCCGTCTATACGAGGCCTCATTCCCCAGCAGCTCAAGCAGTGAGGCAGGGCCACAGGAAAGGGTTTGGAGAGGCAGGAAGCGGAAAACGGAGGTCTATAAAAGGCTGGTTGCAAAGTTTTACGAGGTATGATGGGGAATATTAGGCGTTACGATTGTGTGAGTGTGTGTGCGTGTGTGTGTGTGTGTGTGTGTGTGTGAGAAAGAGAGGGGAACACATTTGGCCTGGTGTGATAATGCACAAACATGCTTTACAAAACAGCATTCAGTGCTCTGAACACATGTATAATGTTCAGTTTCCCTGAGCTAAATGTCATTCCATCAGTGTGTACGCAATCTGGAAATCAGCCATCCCGTTACGTTTTCCTCTCCTAATATGGATGCCTTATCCATCTGTATTTGTAATTGTTTAATGGGAGCAGTACTCTACTAAACACTGTTGGATATGTGTGAAGAAAAAAAAATGACTGTGTACACTACACTGTAATGATTTTTCAAGCTGTGTCCAAAAAAAAAGCTTTAAGCAAACTCTGATTCTTATACTGCAGCAAAGTTTAAAACATTACAATTATGATGCGTGTTAAACACATCTTAACAGTTAATGGCATAGGCAAAACTCCACATAGTGTCTAAAACAGGAGAGAAACACACCATATTGAAATATTACAACAGCAAAGATACACACTGTCAATAATGGCATGTTGTAGCTGCTTAAAAAAGTAGGAGCTGCTAAAAGAAAAAAAAAATTAACATCATAAAATACAGACAGTTTTGAGTGGATGTATTCTTTTATTGATTCCATCTAGGTCATATTGTTATAGGTATGTTACATAACCAACACAAGGTTATGTTAATCAATATTGTGATGACTGAATATCAACAGATATCCCATGATGCATTTCACGGACTAAGCCAGAGGTGGCGTCTGCTTGGACCAAGGCCAGGACTACATTTTCTGCTCAACAGCACACTGGCAGAAAGGGAGTATGTTTAGGATTCAAACCCACAACCCTGTGGTTTCAGGGCCGGTCACCCTATTGTACCACCGCTATGATCCAGCAGTGGTCTACTGTAGGGCTACCAGGCAGTACTCATAAAACCCTTATCAAAGATTCAGCCCAAATCAACCACGTCAGGGGTAAATCTCAGGACTGGGTCAAGTGTGGGGGAAAAAAAAAAAAAAGATAGAGTCAGTCTTTCTTGAAGAGTCGAGACTGAAATTTTGCCTTGACCAAATCCTAGTTAAAAATTTTTTGAAACTATCCAGTTGTAACCTATGTTTGAACTTTACAAGACCAGGCAAAACAAATGTCTTGATGGTTCTATGCAAGATGCATAACAGTTCATAACATTTCTAGCACAGAGTCTAAACCAGCAGTCAAACTGAACCCAGTCAAATGGGTCTAATAAACCTGCCATGGGAACAGGAGATGTAGGGGACCACGGCTGACCTGGGACAGCTTTCAGGCATAATGAAAGACGCAGTGGTGCGTGAGAGCAGATTCTCCTGGATATCTCATCCATAAAGCCAGACTCCATTCTGAGATCTATCCTAACAGGCAACCAGGAAATGATGTCAGGTTTTTAACGTCTGGAAATGTAAAACATTTGTATATTCAAGCCTAGTAGGTAGCTATTTAGCTAATTAGACCAGCTACAGAACATGAAATGTTTGCTGGATGCTTACCATAGAAATTTAATAGACTGTCAGACCTGGAAATACCAGTGAAAGTGTATATTTCATGTGTTAAATGTGGACTCACTTTACTGAAATGACGGCTAAAACCTGGAACTTTAAGCCGTATCCTAAGCTTAATTCTTAATAAAAAAAAGAAAGGAGAGATGTGTTCTAAAGAAAAGTGTCTCGTGTGTAGAGCACAACACACCGATGAGTTAGTCTCTTATCTCCGGTCTGTATGACGGGAACAGATAAGAATGACTACAGCGCGACTGTGGGCCAATCCGTTTTCATCACGGATCGTCCTTGATCCAGTCCGATCACACCTGTTTTTTGTAAGACCAAGTGTAATACGTTCCATTAGGTAAAGCCATCTTTGAGATTAGTAAGGCTCCTTTTGGTTGGACTCATCGAAATTCCTGAAAGCCCAGGTCTTTGAATTGTGTCAAACAAACGTTGTTAGACTCTTCTCTGCTGACTTTTTTGGTTACATTTACAGCGGCGAAAAACACCCTGGTAGAAAATGAATTTTTTAATAATGTCATTTCTCTGTAACTATGAGACAGGTAGGCCATTCTGCCCCTTAAAATCAACCTTTACAGCCATAAAGATAAGAATACAATCCTTACAGACACAGAGGTCCTGTCAGTAATCAGTTAAAAGGCAGTCCTCTCACCCAATCCTCTCTGAGACCTCAGATATGTCAAAATACTCAGGCTACAGCCTTCAGGTTCAGAAAAATATATCTGCAAACAAGGCAGTGTTGTTCATCATATAATTCACTCCAACATAATGGTATTGGTTTTGATTTTGTCTGAAACAGACATCCTGTGACGAAGTTTTTCAAAACGTCCAGTGTTGTTATTCTTATAGCACTCTTCCTTTATAGTATTTTGGTGAGGACAGTTAGTGAGGGAAACCTGAAAAGGTTTGAAAGTTAAGTTGGTTATTTATTAATAATTTGTGATTTGCTCTTTAGAATAAACTTTGTGTTTTGAGTGTGTGAGAGTGAATGACAGATTTAAATAGGCTTCAGTTTTTATCCAAGACAACTTATGCCATCAAAAACTTATTACATTCACTTCAAATTCACATTCACTTCAAATTCAAATCCCATTGAAATTCAGTTCAGCCTCTTTTTAACAGCAGTATGTGTGTCTTCAGCCATTTCGATATGTGAATTTTCACGATCAGATTTTCTTTCCGACCGAAAACAATACGCCCAGTGGACTCTGGGACTGTGGGAGAAATATTTCAAAGGAATCAACCCAGAGGCCACATCGAGAAGTGCAGAAATGATTCATTAACAGTTTTGCGGGTTTTATGGTCATATTTGTCTTGTGCTTGCTCTGAGAGCTTAACGAACGCCAGAGGAGTAAGTCTTGGCCTCTGTTTGGTTCTCCACGGACAGATAAGGTGTCAAGGAGCGATGATCGCCTTGGACCTGCCAATATTTTTATTTCTTTTTTTTTTTTTTTCTAGGGAAACGGGAAAAGAAGGGCTTTAGAAGAAGACTAACAAATTGCTTAATTGAAGAGAGCCCCCCAGAGTTTCTTTTTTCTTTTTTTTTTTTTTTGTGAAGCTTTGGATGTTTGTGTCCTTTGCACTACAGGCTGTCTCTACTTGGCCCAACTGTGTTTGCCTAAATCCACAGAATGTCCCAGTCCAATCCTTCATTTCCCCCTCCGGGACCGAGGCCATGTGCTTCACAGGAAAACCACACGAGAGCCCCGGCAGGGGGTAGAACGTTCCAGAAAAAGCCTAGACTGCCCCTCAGCCAAGACATCCGCGAGGAACCCAACTGGATGTGGTGGAAAAGCTGAATTACCGAGAGGAAATCGGACGGAGGGCACAGGGAGGGAAACAGGGAAAGAGATAGAGAAAATAAACCAGTTAGTCTTTTATGACACGTCTCTCAAAATAACATCCAAGAAACACTAATGAAGAAATTACGAGTGAATGAGAACAGGGGAAGGAAACACAGGCTCTTAAACTGTTAGTGGACGTTCGCCACGCAAACGAACATTTTAAAGGGGTTTTAGCGAAAGAAAAAAGGAAGAAAGAGGGAAAGAAAAAAAGAGGAGTAAAAAAAAGTCAGTGTCTAGTCTACAGTGTTTTTTGCAGGGGAACAGGGGAGGCTCCAGTTGCAGGCAGTTAAAAGAGGACAGAGTCTCCTAACAGCTTTCTCCTCACTCCATAACAAACAGTGAGGGGCCGAGGCCCCCAAGGTTTCCTGTGTCCCACACAGCCCGCAAATAAACACAATCACGTTCTTCTTTTACCACTCAACTGCTTCCTCTCTCTCTCTCTCTCTCTCTCTCTCTCTCTCTCTCGCTCTCGCTCTCTCTCTCTCTCTCTCTCTCTCTCTCTCGCTCTCGCTCTCTCCCTCTCTCTCTCTGAGCTGGGCAGATACGAAAAAGAGTACACATGGATAAACACAGTTTTTTTCCCATGCTGAAAAAGAACATAACACTCTCGCCTGAAGATAAAGACTGAAAACACACAGGAGAATATTACAGGTCATCTCAGTATCTTCAGATAAGGCAGTTGTGTCACTATGTTTCCTGGTTTTCTTTTTTTCTTTTTTTTTTTTGAGTTGTTTAAGAAAAACGATCTTAGTACACGAATAAATGTACATGGCTTGTTCATGGTTTGTGACTTTCTTTAAGATGGTTTCACAAGAGTTACAGTTTACAAATATTTTAGTGCTTTTATTGAGTATACTGAATACTGAATACTGACCGTATACTGAAGCTAAGCAGTACCCTGTGTTTTTGCTGCCTTTTGTAGATACTGAATCTGTTTCATCGATCTATGAGAATAAAGTGAAATTTATTGACACTTATTTAATATCCGACTGCAGTTGGACTGTATGTCAGTCAAACTCATCGGAGTGCTTTTTGTAATCACCATCCCTGGCAGGTATAAAATAGGACTGTGAGAAAAAATCTACATGTTCTAGCTGGAACACATCATGAATAAATTATGATGAAATAAGCAATGTCTTTGTTGCTTTTTTTTTTTTTTGGAACTATGTACTTTTCTCATGGTCTTTATTTGGCTTGGGGACAGTTTTCCCCATTTAAAACTTGCGTGGGCTTGATGCTTTGTTGCTTCAGAATTTGCTGGAGAGATTAAATTAGTTTCATATTTTACTCCGAAGGATGGCAGGATTACAGCTGAGATGCTGTAATCCTGGTCTGAGATGCTAATCTACAGGTCTGTATGAGCCATAGCAGGACTCTGTCCCTGTGTCACATGTAGACACTGTCAAACTTCATTAAAAAGTTAAAAAAAAAAAAATCACCCACTTGTCTACCCAAAGCAGGGCTGGTGAACGAGTCACAACCAAATCAGGTCTTCTCTGGAACCAACCAGGCCTTGCAAATGGGAGAAATACTGGACCAGCCGGAAAAATTACGCTGCTCAATTAAACTTCCCAAAAAGTTCCGTGTACTACCACATGACTAGGCCTCTGCCGCAGCGACCGTGGCAACTGACACAAAGCTTCCATCTTTCTGTAGGCGCGGAATGAGAATTAGCCGTCTTAAGCGCCGACGCGGTGAAGTTTGGCTGAAAGGAACCGTCACCGAGTTATGATTGATATCACCCTTGGGTCTAACTGCAGTATGGTCAGAATCCAAGAGCTTTGTACACACGCTTAGACGGTTATTCTTCAAAATATACTGATGAAAGCACATCACTTCCTCTGCCATGTATTTCACTCTGAGCAGTCATGATTTAATCACAGTCTCGCTCTCCGGTTTTACCGCTGGACTCAACTCCTCTGTGTGAAACCAGTTTGTGATTTACCTTATTCGCAGTCCTAAATGACTGAAAAGAAAACAAAGGATACCATTTCTCACTTGTAGACCTTGACTGAGCAAACACTGGCTGATCCTCTCTGTGTTCGCATGTAAATCCACCTGGTCCTCTCCACTTGATCCTTTTCCCCCAAGTACGTCTTACAAAAACAAAAGTTTATGATACTATATAAAAGAAATTTCTGTTTGGGGGGGGCTCCCAAAATAACACCTTAGGGTTGGAACATGACCATAATGTTAAGACTGGAACTATTCACCTAATCCAAATCATGTGACTTTCTACCCTATTACGGCAATCTGAGGGGGTTTAGATTCCATTGAACAAAATTTCCAGATGAATATCCACATGCTTTATTTTTGACATGAAATCATGATTACAACATTTATTTGCATAATATATAGATAAAAATTAAATTATGTGTTCATCTGAGAAATGAACACAATTCGTACTTCTTACCTAGTATAAATAAGCCAATAAACGTATATACCAACATTTGAAAACACACACACACACACACACACACACACGCACACACACACACACACACACACAAATACCTCATGCCATCACTTTAAACAGCCTTAAAAAAGGCTACTGGTCATACCACGGAAGCCAACCAGACACTGACTGCATTGGCCACAAAGATCAAAGCAGGACCAATCACTGCACAATTAGCAATCATGCTCACCGCAGCAATTCTGCAATTTTTTTTTCCCCAATCAGCCCGTGTTTCCATCCACACTCTTGCGCTTTCGAAATGTCTCGATATGTAAGTGCGCGTACGCAGCCTTCGGATCAGGTGAGTGACAACTTGGTTTAACGTGCTGTCCTCAGAGACAACAGAGCCGCGTGGGTATTTCATTGAAAGATGATGCCATATTGTCAGAACAGTTATGTATATCATGACAGGGTGGTGGAATAATAAGACATAAAATCGCATCTGAAACAATGATTTTACAGACTACAATCAGACTGCACTGAATCTGAATGGGATTTTAGGCTTTGCTGCTGTGTTTCAGCCCTGGTGAATTTCCTCTCATAATTAAGTATCATTTTCTCATTGAATTACCATCCTGGCAGTACTGCTGTGATGACTGAGGTGCTTTGGCTTATCACCACATTATTCCTGCCATAGAACAGCCAGGGCAGCTACACTAGGCTACTCCTTGCCACCAAGTCCACTGCAGAGTCTACTCTGGTCTTTTCATGTACATCCAAACTCACTGGAGTGCACTGGTCTCTCTCACACCAAGGCTGGGTAAGTATCTATCGTCACTGCGTGTCTCTGTGTGTCTCTGTGTGCCCTGGGTCCTGCTGAATGACTGTTTCATCTTGTTCTAGTTAACCTGCGACCTGCCTCTCTCTTTTTTTTCCCCTGGTGAAAAAAACATCCTGGATAAATATTTGAGCAGGCTGTGAGAGTGTGCTCAAACTCGCCTCCATCTGAGGCCCTTCCTGGGTCACGTCAGACGAGATTAATGCAGATTCACTAATGCATCAGAACTAGGAGACACACACACACACACAAGATACACGCACACACACACACACACACACACACACACACACACACTCACACACAAACAGTACACGCGCGCACGCATGCACACACACACACACACACACACACACTGGCGCATATATGCAAACTCCCACTACAGCACTGTAGGGGTTTTGGGGGGAGCGTTAGAGAGACAGAGAGAGAGAGTGAATAGAGAATTTGTATTTAATTTACTTTTTTTTTTTTTTTTTTTTAAGTGGACAGTGGTTAGAGTGCAAACCTCAATTGGAGACATTTTAGAGAAAAACAGAAACCAGCGTGAAAACAAATACCCAGAGAAAAGACAGAGACATTACTCAATGAATGACTCAAAAACACAGAGAGAGAGAGAGAGCGGACAGGCAGAGATAGAGAGTTATACAGAAAGAGGAAAAGTTTCAGGGTGAAGCAGCAGTAGGCACTTTTGGTTGGAGGCGAACCTTTTACATTCGAAACTTCCCTCATGAATTATTACGAGCCGTTGGTCTTTAAGTGGTGCTGGTGAGGATCCTGTACCTGAAGCAGAATCAGCTTCAGAGGATTAAAAAAAAAAGCTACCTCTAAACTAGCAAAGAAGGTTTGATTGTAAACATTAGACTGGCATGAGAAAGCTTGTTTATGAGCTAATGAACTAATGAACTAATGGAATGAGAGAGAGAGAAAGGGTGAGATAGAACTGGATTAGGGAGGCTGACATTTCATTAACCATCGTGTGTGATGGTTCTAACTGTGCGTTATAATTGTGATAGATAGATAGATAGATAGATAGATAGATAGATAGATAGATAGATAGATAGATAGATAGATAGATAGATAGATAGATAGATAGATAGACAGATAGATGGATGGAAGTCCATTGAAAAGAGAGGAGGGCATAGATGATGGTATGTTCACTGTGTACTATACATCTGCAGTAATTCTAATGGGATGTAAGGTTGAAATAGAAGTTGGTTAAACGGACGGATGATGAAAAGGACTGTGGACGAGCTTAGTTATAGTGTTTAGATATAAGATCCATGTAAATATGGGACATGTGAAAACAGAGGGCAAAGTAAGTAGTTAATAGTGAATGAGTGAGTCATCTTCAAGCAAAGCAAGAAATCTCAGAATTAGACACAAGTTTCATTATTGCACAACCATACACCACATTGCTGTCATAAACGAATATGTTAGTTAAGAGTAAAGTGATAGTAAAAGGAAAAAACACACTCAAAGTGTGAATCTGACTGCAACAAGGACATGAAATTATAGTAATGGCAATTAACGTTTGTCGTAATTGTAATTACCGTTGTAGTTGTAATTGGTAATTGATTACCAGTTTTGAATGGTTATTTGTAGTTCATTGTGAAAAGTCCATGGTCTTCATTAACCCCTGCACTCTGCTGTCATTCACAGTTGTGGAAAAGACTTTGCCCAGATTATGAAGTAATAGATTCTTTCTTTTGGGGGGCGGGGGGCAGGGGGCAGGGCATACATTTAATCCATTATACCTCCAGTCCAAGAGCTCAGAGGGGGGAGTCTGTGAAACAACAGACAGTCATTGTGGGCATTAGGGGCGGAGGGTGGCCTCAGTGGGGTACGGGGGGCTTGGCAGAGGCTGGAGGAAAGGACCCAGGCCATTATTGTGAAACCCGGACAGAGGTGCCTTTGTCTGGGGGCCGCCAATGTCTAGCAGGTGCTACCCCCCCCCCCCCTCCACCCACCACCAACCCCTCCATACTTGTCTGAGGGGGTGCTGCTGTGTCCAGTCTTCTCACTTCTTTGTGGGCAGGGAAGAGGGGCAGGCGAGTGGGCGGATGGAAGTCCTCTTTTTTGCCCAGCTGGCCGAAGGAGAGAGGAGAGAAGGGGACATGTCTGAGCGACAGACAGAAAGGGCTGGACCGATCGTCTTCCTCATCTGTGGAGACAGGAAATCCTCCTGCCTATAATGTAGACTTCATATAAAAAATAAAAAATAAAAACCCTCACAAGCCTGACATAATAGAACCTGGAAAACAGAGAGAGAGAGAGAGAGAGAGAGAGAGAGAGAGAGAGAGGGCAGAAAAGATAAAGCGAGCGTTAGAGAGAAAAAGAGAGGGAGGCAGCGAGGGACGGAAGGAAGAAAGGAAGAGTAGGAGGAGAGAAAAAGGGAATGCGAGGAGAAAAGAGAGGGAGAGATTAGCGCGCTAATCCAATATGTGAGGCTCCTGAACGGCCAGCTTGGCACTGAGGGATGGGTCTGGAAGCAGAACGCTGTGACTCACCCATGTCTTGAACAAGAAAAACCTCAATGTCACAGGGTGAACACAGCACACAACGGATCGGCCCGGCCACAGCTTTGGGCCAAGACGTCTGTCTTCACTCCTACATGCACTTACATGTAGAGTTTGGTTGAAAAGCGTAGTGCTCTCAGTGGGAAGTACAACTTTTATCTAGAATTAGTGTGGCTCAACCCTAGTTCTCCTCAGGTGTTTTGCTATCGCTCTTCTCGTCATTGTGGACGAGACTTTTTTTGTGCAGGCTAATGTAAAAAAAAAGTCCATACCTGAATTTACATAGCATTTTCACAAATTTCACAAACACCGGTTTGCTTAAATGTTGTGCTTGTGTCGTTATTTCCTGAGAGCCTCTACAGGAAATCAGAGACAATATCCCTATCATTTGGATCATTCAGATATTCCTTAAAGTACTGTGTGAAGACTTGATGTGCTGGAGAAGACATTACGGAGTGGTTCAATTCCCACGTCGTGGGTACAAGATCTCGGCCAAAAGTTTAATGCAGCTTTGGACGGAAATAAATGTTGTGACATTACATAAGGTCGTCAAAATGCCACAGCAAACATGCGCCGTAATCAAAACTAAAGGCAGTCCAACGAAATATTAGTGTGTGACTTTTTTTTTTTGGCCAGGCAGCAGTATATATGTGAGATCATAGGTGGGGGATTTTGTTGAATCTCGGTGCATAAATTTCCCTAAAACTGGAAGATCTGTCCTGTAGAAATATCCCATAACTCCATGTCAGAGGTCAGGGGACAAATTCTGTGCCATAACCAGTCTGTTGTATACAGGAATACATTGCAATAATTTAAGTTGATTAAGTCTGTGAAAGTGTGGTGTATTATGGGGCAGGAATACAACATAAAGACCTTTTCCTCTCCTCTCTGTCACTGGTCGTGCGATACATCAACTGTCTGGTAACACACACCACACGGTTTGTTTCTCCATCAGACTGGTTACGAGATGGGGAGAGAGCAGAGGAATGCGCGGCAGTGAGCTTTAGTTCTGAATGGAAATGTCGAACTACAATGCGACATACCATCTCCCAGGTGTGAAAACAGTCTGTCTATGCACGTTATTCTCAGGCAATCAGTAGGCCAGGCATAACTTTGTAATAAGTCAACAGTCTGTGGTAGCTTGCTTAGTCAGTATTTCGGAACATTTCCCCGTCTCTGTTCAAGCGATTCATGTGTTTGATCATTTTTGGTGTAAGAAGCTCAACGCAGACATGTTTCTTTAAGTTAGCTGAGAACATCAGTACTGAACAGGCCGCTGAACCAGCTACGTTCCCTGTTAGGGCAATTTATAAGTCATTCAGAGAGTTCTGAGTAAGGGTTCGTAAATCGTTCCAGTTCCAGTTCTTTTCTGGGGCGAGAGCTTATTCTTTATCAGGATTTAGCAATGAAAACAGATGTATGTCAGGCACGGATGTAGCATTGGACTGTTAAAATGAACGCGTGAACCTGGGGAGCATGCTAATGCTAATGAATCTCCTGTTCTCACTGGCATGCATGATTTACAGGATGTTTAGAAGAAGTTATAATATTATACACGTCCTCACACACACTTCACATATGCTTCATACACTTCCTTACCCTTGGTCTAAAGCCAGGTCTATGCCTAAATAGTCAGAGCAGTCCTTTGAAAGCAGTAGCATTGCTAAAACATGGCCAGTCAATGGCATTGCAACCACATCAGGAGGAAAAATGTTAAAGGTACTAAACAAACTGGAGGGCAGTGTGTGGGAATTTCCACTGCCTTACAAGTTTTTCCCATTTTTGACGCTTGTGAACGTGTTAAGGAAGCGTGCGCGCAAACCTCGTTCTCAAGCCCGTTTGCCAGCGCATTTGTTTAAAAGGCCGTAATTCGGTTCATTTCTCCGTAGCAGTTATAAGGAAGCCAACTTCCTGCTCAGCGGATGTTTGCAAAAACCCTGCCTGTGCAAGGCCTGCTGTTTGCTTAAGTGTGGTAATCCATAGTTCTGCTTGCGAAAAGTCAAAGTTCACCTTTCTTATCTATGGCCGCGCAGTACGGGCTTCCTTCAGCCTTACTGGATACTTTTTTTTTTTTTTTTTTTCCGTCCCACTCTGGAGTGACCTGCAGGAAAACAGGCCATGGCTGCCCTGAAGGCCAGGCATAGAGTAACCCTACTCCCTATTCCCTATTCTGTACGGGTTTAATCAGATGGGCTATACGCCCATCGCTCACCCACGCAGGACCGAGAACTGATACTTTTATTTCTCTCTCTCCTTCTCTTCTTCTATTGCTCTCTCTCTATCTCTCTCTTTTCTTTTTTACTCTGCCTCTTTCTCTCATTACATACAATGGCTAGACTGTACTTTTAGAACATAGTGGACCTTTTATCTGAAGGACCAGAGCACACACACACACACACACACACACACATGCGTGCGCGCACACACACACATGCACAGACAAAATCGTGTTTCCTTTCTTTCCGTTTGATTTGCTCTTATGTCATACTTGTTACATAATGACCAGGTCTCTTTCTGTCCTGCTGCCTGTAATAACTCAACACAATGCAGTAACGTAATAACCTGTACCTTTAATATAATTATGCTCAAAATGTAATGAATTTCACAATATTATCATATGTGTTTTTCTAACATAATGTAAAAAACTATTTTAAATCATTTTTTCAGGTATCATAATTGATGTCATTAGGTCTTCCAACACAGAGTAATGGTTATACTAGTAAATTACAGCTATAATAATACTTAATCATAGTTAATCATAATAATTAGAATAGTTAATAGTTATAATAGTTAATTCAATAACTGGCCTGTAATCACATAACAAAATGCTAAATGCAGTACACAATAGAGACCTTTTCACATTATATACGTGTTAAAGTGTGGAGGACTCACATAATTAAATAAAATGCTGAAAAAAGACAAAATGAAGTCTTTTCAAACACATGATGTTGATAAGTGAATTAATACACCTGGAAACAAAGTCAATATTTTAGTATATATGTGTCCAATGCGTTTGCGTGTTTTTATTATTACAGTAAATACCCTGTTGTTCTCTTCTTCCTTTTTTATTTGAACACTTTTGTTCTGCATTCCAGATTAAATGATTCCAGCTGCATCTCAACAGTAGTTATTAGATGATTATTTGTTATTGTGGTCTTTTCCAGAAAGGTAGGAGGCTGGGTCTTGAGTGGAAGCTGGGAGCTGATTGGCTGATTGGAAGTTTGGTGCTGACTGGCTGATTGGAGGTTTGGTGCTGATTGGCTGATCGACTATCCCTTATGTTCACAGTGTTACGTTATGTTCGCCAGTATTACCCGATAATAATGCAATTACTTTGTTTACACTGATGATGTTTCAGTGATGTGTTACTGTGATACAGTATGGATGGGAAAAATGTTGAACCTTAGTAATGAATTTGGTCATTCTGCTGTAAGGGTTGAATTGTTAAAGAACAGCATGGTATAACTGTTTGAACTTCTTTGCAGGTTAAAGATAGGGGTTATAACTGATATGGTTTTTTCAGCGCCGATACCGATTATTGGTAATCAAGGAGACCGAAAACTGATATTTGGAACCAATAAACATTTACAGTAAAAATGAAAATCTTGGTGTCAAAATTTAGAATAACACAAACTCCAACACAAAACTTTGTTGAAATGCCTTTATAAAGCATATGTTTAATTAAAAGAGAACTTTTCAACATTATCTTAAAACAAAAAGTGCAGGGAGCTCCCAGCAGCATTTCTGTTGAGGTTAACTGAACATTTTAATAAACAAACTAATAAACAAACAAACAAACAAAATAGCTCCCCAAAGTTTTATTTGGATGAGTAATGTTATGTTCGCAATATGGTAGCTAAAATAAGTTCCAGTTGCACTGGCACCAACATTATTCAAAGATATACCTATTGCTACATAAATAAACTCTGTTATCTCATCATAGTTAACTGTATATCACTGCAACAAAGTGCATTATTCAGGCATGGTCAGTGTCACTGGGAAACTTGGCATGCTTGGCATCATAGAAACAGATCATAAAAGGTGGTGTTTTTGCATTGTGATGTTAATCGCAGCTTTGGCAATATCGGCTGCCTTGCCTTCGAAACACAGCTCCGCTCGCTCACCGGACCTGCTCCAGTCTGCAGATGTGCTCCTCTGTGCCTGTCTGTGGTGCAGTAGCCTTCAGTGTTGATAGGCTAGTACTCGTGACATGTAAGCAGGGGTGGCCGATACTTTGAATATACTCGATGTATTGCGGCTTGTTCTACGTGCAATGTAGTAAAAGACTGTATCGCGAACATCGAGCACAAAATTGTCACGTAACTTTTTAATTAAGCCACTGGCATGAGACTCGCTTTGGCGTTTTGCCTCTCTTGCTCTCTCCTATGGCTCTCTCCCAAAGACACAAAAAGAAAAAAAAACCTAACATACATACATCACACACACACTCGCCCGCCCATCCAGACCACTCTCCTGGGTGAGCGTGTGTGAGGTATATAGGTGAGACGTGCTTTTGTATCTGGAGGGAACAGGGAAAGAGCCTGGAGAGAGCAAAAAAAGTGAAGCACTAAAGTGAGTTTATACCGGTTGAGTTCAGAAAAGATAATAGAAGATGGAGACAGATGAATTGGTTCTGAAAAGAAATAGCACTGGATCCATCATCTGGCAATGGTTTGGGTATCACAGAGAAGCTGTAGAATAAATACTGTTTTGTTAAATTTAACTTGGTTGAGATTTCCCCCTTATATTCATATACAGTATTTATAAAACAGTCCATAGAACCAGTGGTCTGTCCACAAACAGAGCAACAGATCATAACATGCACCATATCAAAATCGTGGTACAGTGTTATAAACTAACAAAGAAATTAAACACAACATACAGTGTAAATGTTTTTCTTTCTCTGAATCATTTAGAATAATTAGCAGATAGCCTATTACAGTTCCAAATACTGGAACTTTTAAATTTGTGTTATTTTATTCTAGAATTCATAAAATCACTGTTACATACAATAAATGAAAATTTATTTCCAGCATATCACCTTTTTTTGTTTTTTTTTTTCTTTTTAGCAATAGTGTTTTTTTAGCGCTTGTTTTTTTGTTTGTTTTGTTTTTAGTACTTTTAAATATCAGCACTATCAATAAAGTGAAGTAGCCTAAAGTAACATGTCAAATGAGCTCAGCTTGATTTGAGTGGTGTCCATGTGGAGTCCATGCGCCATGCCTGTACTCAGGGCTGGACGATATGGCCTATAAATAATATCACGATATATTTAGGCTATATCGCGATACACAATATATATCTCGATATTTTGAAATCTTGTCTAAAGCACTTCATAAATGCTCGATTTAACACTTTGATGCATACAATCACATCAGTATGATGATTCAAGTAGTCCCTGCAACATATTCGGTGTGTTCACATGTAGCATCTTTTTCTGATGAAAAACAATATCCAGAGCATTTTTCAGGTAGAAAAAACGCTGGCAGCATTTGTTCTAAAAAGCAGTTGAGAGCATCTTTTGTTGACATAACGACAGCTACTAGCTAACAGCCTAATTTTGCTAACAACAAGCAGTAAATACAAACTTACCAGAAACTCCTAGGATCCATCCAATTTGACTCCAAACAGCCTCTTTATGGTGAATGTTATGGTACAGTTTAACTGTCATATCGTACAGTTCACTGTGCTCAGAAACTAGCACAATTAACTTCTCAACTGCTGTTCTCTCCATTTTTGGTGGCTGTTATGGGAAAAAAACAGGTCTCACTACTCCGCTTGTGATTGGTCAGCTGTCAAACAAGTGTTTGATGTAGGCATTTTTTTCTGCGAAGTTGAACTTTTTTCACGTGAACACAGCCTGTGTCTGCATTCAAACATTCTTGTTTATATTCATTAGGGGTTTCTATTGGAAGCGAAATGCCAAAATAAGTCTCATGGCGGCAGCTTAAATAAAATTACGTGACAGTTTGTACTCAATGCTTGTGATATAGTCATTTACTACATCAAACGTAGAACAAGCCATGATACATCAAGTGGATCAGTGCCTCAGTCTGTCCCTACAACAAAACGACCCATAAATCCCACTTTGACAAAATTGTAATTATGGATGTGTTTTTTGAAATGAATCAGTCAGACTTTTATCGGTCAGGCCTAACACAACCTCACCCCGCTCAAAACTATTTCATTAGCGGCAGGCTAATCTTTTTGGCACTGAGTTGTGATGTAATCATCACCATCCTCTCATGAATCAAGCATATTTGACCTTGACGTGGTCAAATGTTTTGGTCACAGTCAAATTTCAAGGTCAAATTTGGTTGTGTCAATATGTGAGTAACCAATGAACTTTGGTCCCGTCATTAGTGTCCAAATGTTCAAACAGCGACATCAGCAGCAGTGGAGTGGCAAAACAGCAGTGGTCAGTGACACTGAACACCTTTTAACCCCTCACTTTATGTTTCTATAGCAACCCCCCAGAGCTGACAGGCGGTAGCAGATGTTAACCAGCTGAAGATACCAAACATAACCAACGAACCCACATTACTCTGTAAGGGAGACCATCAACACCATATTCACAAAACAAATTCTCTAAGTTCTACCATCCATACAGTCATTACATTGCAAGAAAAAAAGTGCGGAGACTTCAAGAGTATATTAAATTCTAATACTCTAATGGGCCATTACA
Organism: Chanos chanos; assembly: GCF_902362185.1. Lineage (NCBI taxonomy): Eukaryota > Metazoa > Chordata > Actinopteri > Gonorynchiformes > Chanidae > Chanos > Chanos chanos. The sequence goes on from NC_044510.1 coordinate 3,041,197, forward strand.
ATGATAATAATAAAGAAAATGAGTTAGGTTATCAGGAGAATTATAGTATATGAAATGGCCTGTGTTTTACATGCATGAATTACTATCCAAACAAGGTGGAAATGAGTAAATAATTGTAATTACAACTATTACAATGTTAATTAGTCCTGTTATTGCATTATTGGTAATGCATTACATTATCAGCTGTAAAACCAAACCTTTATGTCATTTCCTCTATAGGACCACACTGTGGAGAGAGGCCTGATGTAAGACGATTTGCCTGCAGGAGTTTTACTGTGTGAATGCTGCATTTCTGAGCCCATCATTAGTATATCTTCACCCCAACCACAAGATCTCTCAAGGCATATCAGACGCAGATCTGACATCATGAATACTTATTGGACTTCATAAGAGTAGGAGTAGTAAGAAGAAGAAGATCAACGACAACAACAATAATCATCATCATTTTAAAAACATTAATAAAAACTGTACATTTATTACTAAACCTTCAAAATTCCATTGTTTCTAATCAAATCAGTTATGACTTAAAAGAACTGATTCCAGAAACTGATGCTAGAAACTGTTATCTCTTAGCCCTATGGTTTGGGTTAGGATCTAGCTGATTTTTAGGGCTTAGATGGTGGTTATAGTTTAGATGATTATATATTCTGGCTCCAGTGCTGGACACAACAGAGAGTGTAGCAATTATTTCAACACGCTGACTCAGGGCCCATTCTTTTTATTTGCCTTCTAATGATTCACTTTTGGACTAGAGTTGGGAAAAGAGGACCACAATGCAGTTATCTAGTTGAGGAGGACAAAGGTGATAATGTAACTCCATTCACCCTGCAAATCTTGCCACTGGCGAGCTGATTTCGCCGGAACACCATGGTTGCCAGGTAACGTCTCCTTAGACGTTGCTTTGTAAAAAGGCCCACAGCTAAAGAAAGAGGGAAAGAAGCAAGATATGGAGGGAGAGGGAGAGAGAGAGAGAAATATTAGCACTCTAGCCCAGCTTAATACCACGGCTTCAGGAAGCAATGCACAGTTCATACTGTTTCCTCTTCACCTGCCTGCTATTCCTGGACTTCCTGACCAGTCATTACGGTAGGTGGTGCCTGTGTGTGTTTTCCTGTTGCTTTTTTTTTCTCTCCATCTGTGTGTGTTCCTTATTACTTGTACCTTTGCTCTTGCAGACTGTGTGCATGTGTGTGTGTTTGTGTGTGTCTGTGTGTGTATGTGTGTCTGTGTGTGTGTATGCTGTAGCAATGGAATCTGAATGTATCTGTACTGAAAATCTGCTGATCACCATTTAGCCAATCAGCAGTGTGCTCCTCAACAAGTAAGAGGACACATTCCTACATACAAGATAGGACGCTGTATTGTCAAATCCTCAAAACTATCCCAGTAATGTTGTACTCTGTTCAGTCAGTCTTAACCAAAGGAAACAGGGGAAGAAGTCATATTGGGGGGGTCCTGTCATGTAGTCTAACAGATGAGGTGCATATCTTTTCACCAGTGGACTCCTGAGGAATGCACCAATGACAAGTCCAGGTACTTGTGTCCCAGCATTTGAAATGGAACCCAAATGTGATTGGCTAAAGCCTATGTTCCCTTACCTCAGAGGATTCAAGCTAGACTCAAGCTATTTCTCAGACAACTCAGAAAAATCTGTGTGTGTGTGTGTGTGTGTGTGTGTGTGTGTGTGTGTGTGTGTGTGTGTGTGTGTAAGAACTGGTACAACATGAATGTGTTTGTCTTGGTGTGTTTCTGAGATACATGCTTAGACTATTTTCATTCTGACATAATCCAACATTTCAAAGGTTTTCTCTACTGTATCACATAAGAAACTTTACAAACGGTAGTACATGTTTTTCAGCATCATGCTGTGTTCTGGTATAGTGATATGTGTGACAGCTTTGCAGATTACATGATAATTATTGGGGCAGTTTACAGAAATCTGCTTTCGCCACATTTGATAACTAGTCCAAAGCTGTGCCCCCTTGGATCGATATGTCCTTGGGTGGATGCGTCCTTCGGTGGGTGTGTCCTTCGGTGGGTGTGTCAGTTACTGTTCCTCCCACTGCTGGAGACGGGCATTGTTACTTAGACATCTCTATATTTGCAGGCAGAATTAAGTGAACTGTATTCTCTCTCAGCTGTGTTACGATTTAAGACAATATAACATGAAGTGTGGAAAAATGCAGAAGTTCAGTCTTTCAGACAAAACATGTGCTGGTGTCATCCGTACTGAATTTATACGTTGTTCAAACGGAAGACGAACAAGATCAAAAGATCACATATAATTGGACAGTCCAAACTCCACCAGAACCCTCAAATGACACAGCAAGTTCACAAGGACCTTATGTCTCATCACGAATAATACAAAACTGTTGCGGTATTTCAAGATTTTTCTTTTCTTTTTTTTTTCTTTTTTTTTTTAACTCAGCCTCAGTCTTGCGTGCTTATGTAGTTTCAGGACCACCGTTGTTCTGCACTGAGAAGCACACCGCCTCTCCAACCTAATTTTCTATACAAAAACTTTTTATCAGCGAACAGTAGATCTAAATGCTCCTTGAACTGAGGTGTCTGCAGGTGTTTGACTGATCCGATGCGAAAAAGCAGATCTATCAATTACAAAGTGGCAGATGATTTATGGTGTGAAATATATGCAAACTGCTTGCAAGCTCTTTTTTTTTTTTGTTTACATTAAATGACGGCATTCTATCAGAGCACCACAGATCTGTTCAGGCCCAGGCTGCTGGCACAGGGAACAGCCTCTGATATGGACTGGGAATAAACAGAGATAAGAAGGAGTGCTTTCCGGAGGGGTGGATGGGGGGGAGAGGAGGAGGAGGAGAAGGAGGAGGTGAAAGGAGGGAAAGAAAGTGATGCAAGACAGTGGCTCTTTGTTTTCTAAAAAGTCGTTGCTTGGGCCCTGTGCCACCAACTTCGTAGAGTGAAGGAGTGAGTCAGATTCATGCCAAAACTTTTGGACAGCTCTCAAGTCTCCCCCCCCCATCCTCAAAACCCTTCCTCTCCCCCTCTCCCTCTCCCTCTCCCTCTCCCTCTCTCTCTTTCTCTCTCTCTCTCTAATTTCTTCTCCATATCTTGCTTCTTTTTCCCTCTCTCTTTAGTTGTGGGCCTGGGGAGAAGCTTCCATTTTATTTCTCCACTGTGACCAAAAACTCCCTCTCTCTGTGCTCTGAATCGTGGACGTAAGTGCAGGATATTTCTTTTATCTTCCAGCCTAAAATCTTAGAAATCACTGAGCTTCACCTTTCTTTGCTACTGTTGCATTGCATTCACATTCAATGCGCGCGGAGAAGGGGGGGGGGGGTGTAAGAGAAAAGCAGAGATTTTTGGGGGTGGGGGACAAGTGGGGTGGGAGGTGAGTTCAACACCAGATGTGCTCTGGAGTTTTGCAATATGTCATCAGCGAGAAGACGTTTCCTTGAACCAAGACATGAGGGGTGAGCTCATTTCGGAAACGTGGCCAGAGAGACACAGAGAGCTCCTCGAGCAGTGCTCAGCTGCACAGAACTGGCCGTCCGCTTGACCCAGTAAAGCCGGTGAGGCAGAGGGGAGACAAAAGTCTTATCATTACAGGCAGTCAGTCAATGGACCAGTTTTGAACACCCTTGCGTGTTCCTTTTATGTATGCGGAGGATATTTCTGCCAAAACATTAATTAATTATCAAAGGTATTAAACTTGGGGGGGAAAAAAGGAATTCAAATGTTTCTATCAGCAGCAGTCAGATCCTGATGCTGAGAGTGATGCCATGGATACGAGTCTCTCAGTTCAAAATTTGACAGAGCAACTTGTTTGCTTGTGTTTACCTTTTTTTTTTTTTTGTCAGGTGTGTTCTCATGCAAATGGATAGTGATAGTCATTTTAAGTACTGATTCTCACTGACGCTTTGTGTGTGTGTGTGTGTGTGTGTGTGTGTGTATGTGTGTGTGTGAGAGAGAGAGAGATCTGGCAGAGGGAGTGAGTGAGGAAGACAAGTTCCTTTGGAGACACACCTGTATTTGTGTGCGCGTGTGCGTGTGTGTGTGTGCGTGTGTGTGTTTGTGTTGCTGCCCCAGGGCTTTTCAGTCAAGCGTTTCCTTAGATCTCACTTGTGCAGCGGAAACTCCACAACACCTTCATCCCCCCCAGGTGTACAGGTGACACGCACAGACACACACTCTGCCTGCAGGCATTAGACACAGGTGGGCTGGGGTGAGGGAGAGATGGGGGGGGGATTTTACAGTAACACGCCTGAAGGAAACAGAATGCTCTGCGTTAAGGAGTGAAGCACATTTCCTGAACTCCAGCCTGTCCTACATTACCAGTTAAAAACACACACACACACACACACACACACACACACACGCACACACACACACACACACACACATATCTTTACTTTGGCTCTTACCTACATTCATAGTTTCATTAACACCAATATCATTGTGGCAGATAATTTGACTATTTGTATTTATTTCATTATTTAAATGAAATAAACTGGATCTAAACTGGTTTAAACAGGGTCTAAAAAGAATTTCTGGATTATAGACCAAAAAAAGAAAGTGCTCTTAAATGCAGTGTCTTACAAAATTTGATGGAACTGTTGGGGACGTCCTGGAAAATGAGCTCAGATAAATATGCAACTCCATATAAGAGTTATTATAACCACAGTTTCTCAACTGTGGCTTTAAATGTGGCCGTGAAGCTGTCCCCTTTGTACAAAATGTTGTCTACATTATAGGCAAAGTCAAAATGCTACTGCAGTGCTTCAAAACTTCAAACTTCATTCATCCAAGCTCAGCCCTCAGAGGTAAATCAGTCACAATGAATGAAAGACATCACAACGGTTCATACTTAGCAATATATATATTTTTCCAATTTTCAATGTACATTCCGTTTTTGACATAAGCTTTTATTCACAAACAAAAAGTATGCATCTAAATAAATACTATATAAAATAGAACTTCAAAATAAATATATCTATAAAGGGACATTTGTATATGTGTGAGAGATCTTTTGAATTTTTGTTACTTTTTCTTTTCTTTTCTTTTTTTTTTTAAACAAAACAAAAGCACACTGATTGCTCCTTTTCCCCCTCAATGTTAACAACGCAAAAGCTAGAGAAGTGAGTACATGCCTGCAGTTTGGAAGGTTGCTTTAGTGACTTAAAACTATTCATTCAATAAGTCTCAAATGGACAAGGAAATGTACCACAAAACAGATTGGTTTTTCTTTTTTTAGTCACAGCATTCTGCGGAAAACATATCAGCATAAAGTTCTTGTGGAAGGAAGATCGTTGTTGTTTTTTTGTTGTTGTTTTTTTTTTTCCCACACAGACCAGATGACAATGTGAAAAAAAAAAAAAAAAACGCACCCAATGAACTTTACAACTTAAGTTTCTCCTGAAACTGTGGAGATAAATTAAGAACAAACAGAAATATACAAAAAAAAGAAAGAAAAACAAGCGAGAAGGGAGGGGAGTAAAGGAAAGAGATACAGAGAGAGAGAGAGAGAGAGAGAGAGAGAGAGAGAACTGAATAAGATGGAATGGAATGTGGAGAGGGTTGTGTGTTTCTCCCAGACAGCAGCTGTATGTGACCATCAAGAGAAGCAGACGACACGCCACTTCAGGAAAAGCTGTTGAGCAGTGGGAGGAAAGGGGGGGGGGGGGTCTGGCCTTGACGAACACAAATAAAAGGGAGGACAAGGGTTAAATGGTGCTTTTTTTTTCAGTGGATTAATTTAAAAAGTTTCAGGGGCCACAGAGGAACCAGGAATTAGCCTCTCGCTAATGAGGCATGGCTACCATAAACAGAGGTATATTTTTTTTTATTGCCCGCCACACTTTTCTAAATCAAGTGCTTGTAACAGACCCCCACCCTTCTAATCCACGGTTCTTTTAATCCTAATTCCATCATCTTCACCCTACCCATCCCACCCCCTCCCACCTCCAAAACATATAGAATACCAATATACTTTTGTACTGACTTTTAGTTAAACTGTACCATGCAGGGCATTTAAAAATGCAGCTAAAGACGACTAGTCTCTTGAAACTATTTACAAGAACGTGTTTCCTGCATAGGTCTCTTTTCTAAGGTATCACTGACACTTTTGTAAATCTTCTCTAACTATGTGAGCTTTTCGATCCAATTCTACTTGGCACCTATCGTTGGTTCTAACTGCAGAGATGAATTTATATCCTTATACATTCAAGACTAGGAACAGTAGTGTTTTTTTTTTCTCCTGCTTAAAATTCTATTCTGTGCAACACGACTAATTCAAACATTCGCATATAAAGGCCATTGTGACGAACATGTTCAGAGTTTGTATGTGTTTGCTACGGTGTTTTCTGAGGGGCAGGTTTTGTGGAGTGGGGTGGGGTGGGGGGTTTTCAGGGGGTGCAGGCAAACCCAATGCATTCCACAAAACAGGGCACCGTACCTTTAAGACCAATTGCCATCCGACCAATACTTGGCAAGTGCAACAAGCAACAAGTATGGCCGCTCGTAAAAACAAAATAAGAGTTAATGGACTACAACTTTGTGGCAAATTCTCAGGAACACCATTTACGCTCTTACAAAGTCCACTAAAAGAAAATATCAGAAATTAGCAGCAAGTGTGTTGATTGGTTGATGGTGCAGTGTGTGTGTGTGTGTGTGTGTGCGCGTGTGTGTGTGTGTAGCTAGTGGGAATTCAAAATGTACATTGGGACATGTGTTGCCAATGTCCGTAATACTGTGCTTTTGTAGTAATATGGAGTTTGGTTGGTTGATGTTGGCTGCACAAAGGGCCGATGCATTGATTTTCTCAAGGCCGGCAACGGAAAACGATTTTATAGCTTCCTGTGGCAACATTCTAGCTTATATTTGGATAGTGTCTAAATATTTGTATATATATATAATAACTGCCACTTTTGCCTTCGCATCTTGTGCAAAAAAGAGTGAAAATGGTAGACGTCGCCCTCTTAAGCAAAGCCTAGTTCTGATTGGTCAAGCTGGAATCACATGCTGTATAATTCAAAGTAAATTGTCAATCCCTGAGGAGGCTTGTCTTTAACAAATGAACAGCTAGCATTGGCGTTTATAATGACGGAAGTTCTTACAGGGTGTGGTATGCATTTTGAAACACTCGTGAGATCCTACAAAGCTTCCTTTAAAGAAGACAGCCACTCTGGTGTTGGGCCATTTCTGACACAAGGTCATCCCTACGTTCTGGTAGATAAGGCGAGCAGAACATCGTGCACGAAGTTGTCATCCTGCCTTCCTCTTACCAAGTATCTTTCCCCTCCTGTTTTCTCAGTCGACGAATAAACAGACAAACAAACAAAAAAAAAAGCTTTACAACAAGCTTGTAAATAGATGGTGCATGAAGTTGAAGTCTAAGTTGAAGTTAGTGTGATTGTAGCATGTTATCAGCTTGGAATGCAGTGGAATGTTTGCCTACTGTCATATCTGGAGAGAGTTTGCCAAGGTATAGAATGTTCCTGTATGGGTGTATTTACTTCAAGCGTTCCAAGCCACCCCACAGGTAAAATAAACAGCTTGCAATCAAGGAGAGCAAGATTAAACTCTCAAACACCCTTTTTTTTTTTCGCGCGGACGTGATGGCGTTTAAGGGAGAGAAAACTTTAAATGTTGATGTTTGTTGGCATTGACACCAGAACAGCAAGGATTAGACCATGAACCCATTTTTTTTAGTACCATGATTAAGGGATGGCCTCCGGAATTGGAGCAGACGTCCCTCTTGAGTTTACCGTCGTATTCCCCCTCGCTTGAGGTCGAGACAGGGTGCAGGTATCACGAGGTTTGTTTCTCCAGTGCCGCAATGCCCTTGACCTCCGCAGGCTTACAGACTCCCGGGCTGTTTTTGCAGCGGCAGCCGGGGCGACTGATGCCGTCGTAGCACTTCTGTGCCAGTTTGGCACAGCCGGCGGCTGGCAGGTAACACATGAGGCAGGGCAGTACCAGTGACAGGGTGCTCATGAAGGTCCAACGGGCGCAGCAGTTGGAGCTGGAGCAGGAGCATGGGCGGTCCGCGCAAGAGCCTTCCTCGTCCTCATCCTCGGCGCAGTGGTAGAAGACACCCTTCACCAGACACATGCAGGTGGCTGCATCCACCAGCGTCTGCGCAGAGCACAAGCACTCCTGGTTACACACCCAGCAAGAAGGTAACGACCGGGGAAGAGTGCACTCGGTGCACCGGCACTTGCCGCACATCTCGCACCGCAGCAAATGCTGCTTATTGGTCGGAAGGGTCGGTGCCAACACTTTCGTGTCCACAGACTTGGAGCTCAGAAGCTTGGGGGGTTCCATCCCAGGGGTCCTGGCAAGGCTGTCGGTTGGGTAAGGCTCTACCACAGGTGTAGGTGCTGCATGGTCCAGCAGGCGCTGGTCCGAAGAGGTGCTGCTACTGCTGCTGATGGAACTGGGTCGGCCACTGAAAGAAATCCAGGGGTGGGTGGTGGCGTCTGGAGCATCGCAGCGCGACAGGTGGTGATGGTGATGGTGATGGTGGTTGTGGTGGTGGTGGTGGGACTGGAACGGGGCCCCCAGCAGGGTCTCATTCCCCCTGGTGGCAGCCTTTTGACTGGACGGCTGCTGGGAGACCACGGAAGGACTGTCGATGTAATCGTTCTCCACGTGCGAGCACTTCATCTGGTCAATGGGGTAGATGGTGAGCGGGTGTTGGAGACGGCCATATGGCACCCGGCTGTCCAGGAGCGGCTGAACCATGATTGAGGACGGCACTCCAGGAATGTGATGAGGACCCCTGGACTCCATCTGTAGACGGCCTCCCTCAGACAGCATGCAAAGAGCTCAGCTCAGCATCTAGCACTCCTGGAGAGACAACAGCTAGACTTAGCATTACTGTATTCACAAGGGCTAATCTACTAATAGTAACAAACCAATACTTCTTGATCTCTGCATTTTAAAACATATATTTTTTTCATTATATCATATATCACTTGAAAAAGAGTTGTTTGATTTAGTCTGACCTGAAAACCTGACCTTAACTTTGATGTGCCAAAATGAACTTTTTGATTGGACATCGGACCACGTCAGACCTGCATTTTTCGTTTGTTCCACATAATCACCATTTGTGTCTATGTCCTGGTTAAAAGTAAGCCTGCTTCTTTAGAAATAAGTGCATTCATTCCAACGTCAATCCAGGCAGCTACCGGCACTACCAGAAATTAGCACGATATCAAAACACACTAAGACACGTGAGTTGCGATTAAACGTGTCGGAGTTATTGTTGCCTGACTACAGCAGACGTCGTAACCGAAGTGAATCTGGGGTTACGGTCCACAAATTCTGTTGCCCTTGTACCGTAAAAGTTTTTTAGAACTCTGGTCTGTCGCATGCAGCAACATGTCACCTGCAGCAAATACAGGCCTGCAACAGTTCAGTTAACGAAATATATTAGCCTACAAATAATACCACAGTCTCCGGACAATTATCGAATATTTCAAACAGTGTACATCTGAAGCATTTTTAATCCAACTGCGCACAGTTTATGGGATGTAGTTATACGGTCCGGCTGGTTTTTTTTTTCTAGGTTGACAAGGGAATTTCAGTGTTGTATTTGTTAAACATTGCTTCCCTTTGTTAATAAAAAAGATATTCGAGTTCATTCCGTAATAAATCAATTTATATGTCCGATGAAATCCATTAAGGCGTTTTTTAGACGACGTGGCCAATCTGTTGACATTTGTACGAAATGTTTACACAACAGAGCGCTGCATTCTAACACTTGGATAGGTAACTAATAGAAATAATTAACCTGTTGCAACATTTTTGGCTATGAGACAAAAACCCGTTTGCACCAAAATCTGACTGTCTTCACAGATGTTGCACGCAGCGACTCTTCCCACGAGGTGAATGAGCAAATGGAGGCATGTCGTCGTACATTTTACGCCTTTACTGATCAGTTCATTTTATGCCATAAACCACATATGTTTACGGACAATTTGTTGCATAATAGCGGATGGACGTAAGAACATTTCGAAATTTTATCTCGGGATTTTGCCAAGCGGACCAAGCGGTGAAGTTAAATAAACGCGACCAAGGATGAGCATATTTTTTTCCTTCATTGATTTCTTAGGGTAGAAACGACTTGTCAAAACCACCTGACCTATGGTCATGACAAGCGAGTGCGAAAGCCGCAGGAGAGCGTCATACCATGATCTTCGATATAATGCGAATGGTGGACTGCTCTGGCAAATGGCACCAAGGCGTCTGTTATACGCAATCGTACTGCTTTCGTATTTCCACGAGGCAATCACACTCTTCGTTGCTGTAAGCACATAGTCGACACACTATCGATGTCACCCTTAATGCCCACTTTATACCAAAATGCTGTGTTTATTCCCCGCTCGCAACGGAAGCTTGCCACGGTAAAAAGCATAGTTCAATATTGACACAGGGCGCAAATACAGGAGCAGCTCGCAGCAAAAAAAAAAACAACAAAAAAAAAAAACGACGGGAAGCAATATCGGTCAACTAATAATCCAGTGGCACAAAGCCATACCCTTGTCATTGTAATTAGAATCAGTCATAATCAGTGAAGCCTTTACAGAAATTCAGGGAATTGTATTAAGTGGAAAACGAAGCACATACTTACTTGCTTGAAAAAAGAGAGCATTTCCTTGTCGGCTGAGTACAGTTGCTTTAAAATCAAATTCCAATGAGATAATTCCACGTAACCAGGAAAACGAAAAATTCTGACCACTATCCGCACGAAGTGTACCACAGAGAGGACACGGGCTTTTTGATACGATGTTGCAACTACATGAGGAAAATGGCTTTTTATGAATGGGAGGGTGAGAGACGTACTGCGCAGATGCCTTGACAGATTTTTTTTGTGAATGGGAGGGCAGTCCAACTCGAAGCGCAAATGCGGGGTTACACTTTTATGAATGGGAGGACTCCGAATTTCATTGCGCACGCGTGATACCAGGATTTCATGAATGGAAGGGGAGGGGGAGGGGGGCTTTCGTCACAAGGGCAATGTCAGTGCGGATTACATGAATAAAGCGAGTATGTGCCTAGGCACCACTGATGCTTGCATTTATATTTGCACTCATTTGCCCATTCATGTCCCCTCGGGGTGTCGACACGAGAGGCATGCCAATTTCCGAATTTAACTGTTGTCCTGTGATTATGGACATATTATGCAGACAGTCGTTTGTAAAGAAATAAAGCGTTCGTCCTTGATGCATACACATGTAACACGTATGTAACAATCCTTTATAACATTATATGAGTCAGCTCTCACAGTATTACAGTAAAAATAGATATATACTCTCACAGTTAAACGACTGCGGAGAACACTTTGTGATCCCTGGGTTCCTTAAACGCCAGTCATCACCTGTCATTAGCAAATTAAAGGATTTGACAGCAGCTGAAATTGCCTTTCGGCCATGCTTGAAAAAACCAGTTTGAATCTCCGGGGAACGTAATGCAAAACTATAACGTTATATAACGACCAAAACTCAGCTAAAACTGACCCGTATGTGTTTCATAACCAACGTATTAGTTCAAGAACGGATTAATTTTTAGCTTGTGCACGCCCGTGTACTTTATCCTTACTTTGTGATGAGGTAAACAAGCCACTGGTGTTTAAAAGCCGTCTACAACGTATCATGCAAAGTTCCTACGTCGTCTTATCATTTGGCATTGCACTACTGGCGCTAAGGGAAAGGGAGGCAGCCAAAGCTCGCGAGCTCGAGGGCAGTAAAAGTGCGTTTATGACACTCGGCAGTGAAACGCCAGCAGCATGAGGTCAGGCAGGATCTACAAAGGAACAGGATGTTGTTGATTTGTAACAAAACCACAAGAAGGAAATGATTGTGAATTTCCTTTTAAACATCCCTCTGTCTGCCCTCCCCCCACAGATAGCTCTCAGCTTGACAAATCTTGCCAAAGGTTAAAAGTAGAGCAACATTAGCACTGATTTCCCTGACAACACTATCTTCGTTTAGAAACTAGCCTACTTTTGATTTATTCGCTCGTGTAAGTTAAGACAATCTGTTTCCTTGAGTGGTCATTATAACACAGCACCACTCTAACACACCGCAGCTTTACATTGTTAATTAAATAAACCCTCATAACAGTAGGCTACTAAGATACACGTTTGTTCAAATTCATGAGTCATCGCTGATAACTGTAACATTAGAGACTGGAACGAAAACGCTTAGGGAGAACGCTGAGACTGTACTTCCAAGACAGTTTTAACGCATTGTTTTTACTGCTGCTAATTACCACAAAGTGGAAACGGGATTAACGCATAGGAAATGAGGGCTGTTCACAGCTCCAGTACACAGCGGGGTCATGCTTTATTATGGAGATGACCACCAGAAATAACGCGTCTCACAACTACGAACGACACAAACTGATGAAAGACTTTTCAGATCACTGTATTTCGCCTCTGTCTGTTTGGTTTGTCACAGCAACCACGCGCGCAGTCACATTGTACATTTTCTCCGCTCACTGGCATTTGTGGTAAAGGGGCTTTGTCGTGAACGAGCGTCTACATAAATTCAAGGCCTAGATAAATGACGCGCTTTCGACTGGCATATTTTTCCCATTTGTGTTTACGAGACAGTGTTGTTAGACGAGACGAGATGTTGTTACTGTTTGTACGATATAAACATAAACATGATATAATGTTTATAGGACATGTTCTATAAAAACTCACTTTGAGTGGAAGGGATGGATCTAGCACAGAGTGGCAGGCAGTCTGAACTCCTCAAATATTGACTTCCTCACCATAGCAGAAAAGGGTTTTTTTCAGAGACTGTGTTTGTACGATTTTAAACCGAGAAGGGTCTTTGGTTTGGAGCGGAGCAAGTGTGTCTGTGTGTGTGTGTGTGTCTGTGTGTGCGTGTGTGTGTGTATACGTGTCTGTGTGTGTGTGTGTATACGTGTCTGTGTGTGTGTGCGTGTGTGTGTGTGTGTGCGTGTGTGTGTGTGTGTGTGTGTGCGCGTGTATGTGCGCGTGTGTGTGTGCGCACGTGTGTGTGTATACGTGTCTGTGTGTGTGTAGGCAGGCGCGCTTGTGTGTTCTTGTTAGCCCTTATGTCATCGTTACATGTGTGTTCTGTGAGTTTCCATTTTTGGCTGGCAGCTGAGGGCTGTAGCTGGTGAATTATAAAAGCACATGGCCTTGTACCATAGCCCAATGCATTTGCTATAAAATTTCAATCACAGGGTATTTCAAACAGTCCTGGACTTGGAATATATACTCGTTTACATGCATTAAACATATTCAAGGATTTCTTTGTAAATAATTATTACTGCATTACTATATTATTTTCTTTTAAAACACGGTAATTTATGCAAGAACTGATGGTCTGCTCGTGTAAATTCTGGATACATTTTTACTGTAGACAGTAATTACAATGTAACAGTGAAGTTAATGAGGCCAAACTTCCAGTTAGGAAAGCATGGCACTAAATATAATGTCTTCTTCAATGCCCCAAAGAAAATTAATTATAGTTTTTATATATATATATGTGTGTGTGTGTGTGTGTGTGTGTATATGTATATATATATATATATATATATATATATATATATATATATATAATATACATATACAGTAGGCGATTTGTAGGGGGATGAGGGAGTTGCCCTTGTTGGCAAAATGACCCAAATGCATCCCTGTTGTTAACCTGCCATCCCCCTATATACTCCATGGAGTAGTGTCAGTGAGCACTGGGCCACCCCCCTGTTAGAAAATATCGGTGTGTATCATTGTGTGTGTGTATATGTATATATATGTATATATATATATATATGTGTGTGTGTGTGTATATATATATATATATATATATATATATATATATATATATATATATATATACACACACACACACACACACACACACATACACACATATATATGTGCGTGTGTGTGTGTATATACATGCTCTCATATACATGAAGTTTATTTATGGATTTTTTTCACAAATCTATTTCTTCAAACTGTGTCATTCAACCTCTCTTTCCTCCTCTTCTTTTTTCCCCCTTAGTTTTCTGTGACAGCCCAAACGGTTTTGCAATTACGGTTTCTTACAGTAATGATAACTTTTCCATGAAAACCGGCTGTAGCCAAAGCACAATCAGTCAAAGTCTCTCCCTCTCTCTCTCTCTCTCCCTCTCTCTCTCCCTCTCTCTCTCCCTCCCTCTCTCTCTCTCTCTCTCTCCCTCTCTCTCTCTCTCTCTCTCTCTCTCTCTCTCTCTTTTGGTCTGCTAGTTTGAAGCTCTGGTGCTGTGTTTCTGGTTGCCTGATTGGAAAAGCATTAGCTCCACTGGTAAAACTGAGGGGGGTCCCTGAACTCTGTATCAAACTCTCAGGAAGGAGCTCCTTAGTGAGACGTATGCAGAGAATGTGAACTTTGGTTGAGCCAGACCTGTGTGGGTCGATTTGGGGGAAGGGGGGGGGGTAATTTTTGGCATTTATGGAAAGGAAATCTGAACCCTCTCGAGTGCGCGACCTCTGACCTCCCATCAGGGGAGGTGACAGAAGCCGCCCTGAACTCTCACCTGCGGAACAAACCGGCAACGAAATGCGACCCACATGCCGGGGGCGTGAATCCGCCCCGCTCGCATTCTGGGCATTCCTCTAGCTGCACCCTCTTTACAATTACAGGCCCACCCCAAATACTTTCAGTCCCACTGTCCAAAACAACAAAGACACTCAGATACAGGGGTCCCCTTTTCTCGCTCCAAGAAACAGGCCCCGCATCATTCACTTCTAAACAAGAGAGAATTTTCTGGAGTGACAGAGCTGAGAAGGAGTGACGGCCAAGAGCCGAGAGGACAAAATCGCCTCCGTCCAGTGGACTCAGTCGTCCAGACTAACGTGACCAAATACAGTAATGATGTAATGTAGAACGTCGTAGGCATAACACAAAAATAGAGACCTCGTTGCAATGAGGACAACAAACCCAGAGTCTATGTCACCCAGACTGGATTAATTGTGAATGCTGAAACAGTCTGTGGTTGTCTGAGAAGACCCATTGGTTTATTTGTATGCTTAATGTGTGCGCGTTTGCGTGTGTGTGTGTGTTTTTGTGTGTGTGCACAAGCGTGTGGCTGGGTGTCTGTGTGCGTTTACGTGTGTGTGTGTGTGTGTGTGTGTGTATTTTTATTTGTGTGTGTGTGTGTGTGTGTGTTTTTGTTTGTGTGTGCATGCTCGTGTGTGTGTTTGTCTGTGTGCAATTGCGTGTGGGTGTGTGTGTGTGTGTCTGCACAAGCGTGTGTCTGTGTGCGTTTACGTGTGTGTGTGTGTGTATGTGTGTGTGTGTTTGTCTGTGTGCAGTTGCATGTGTGTGTGCATGTGTGTTGGGTGGTGTACATTGCTGCCCAGTTTGTGGTCATACCTCCTCAAACAGTGCTAGCGTTCTTCACCTCTTAACCTGCAATGTATACCAGTCAGTCTAAAACTGTGGACAAGCTTGACATGTTGTTATTACATGTCTGAAACTATCGGTGATCTTAAACAACCTTCGTGGGGAAAAACATATCCCACAAGTTTAGTATTGCTACGCCACATTTTTCTGATACCTAGCTCAACCTTGCTCAATTAAGCCCAGTCAATCTATTTGTGTCTTGCAATGTGTCTTATCTGTGTATTATTTAAGAAGAGAAGAACTCTAAAAACTCTGTAACTCTTTATGGAAATATATGACCAATATCTTGTGTTATATAATATCAATAGATCTATATCTATATGCCCAAATTCTTACCAGAATAATATTTGGCTTTGATAGATCTATCCTACATTTCTAACCTGTGTTTTTCAGCAGCGGGGCCTGCAGTGAGCGCCTCAGTAAGCATGAGTATGACAAAACGCAATGTTTACCTTCTCAAGGTCAATACCGCGCCAAAAAGCCCTGTGCCAAAAACCCTGGCTCTTCTCCACCGCTTCTCCTTTTGGTGGTGTGTTTGTGTTCCCGTCACTCAGGAGAGAATTTCAAAATGTCTTGTTTTTTTTTTCCCCACAAAAAAAAACAAAAACAAAACAAAACTGCACTTTCTTTTTTTTCTGGCTTGCAAATCAAACAAACATGTATTCTTTTTTTTTTTTTTTTTTTTTTTTTACATGTATTCTGAAATCTGTTATTATCTTAGAGTTTGAACATGTCGAGTTTGATTTCTCAGGCAAAAGTAACCCCCTTTCTCTATCTTGTGGAAGTCGTTTTTTTTGGGGGGGGGGTGGGGGGTTTGTGTGAGGGTGCGACTAGAATTTCACGCTCCTCTCAGCCGCTGCTGAAGAGCGGAGAATCTCCTGTCCTCCTCCTCCTCCTCCTCTTCCATTCATTAGAGGAGACATCATGGAGTCCAATGCAGCACACAGGCTATATTTGAAACCTGATTCAGCAAAAACAGCATGAGCAAAACCAAATCAGCAGTATTCATCCAGAGGAAGGCCTGAGTTGACAGTCTAACTGCTAAAATAAGCCCAGAGACTGCACACACATCCTGATTGTAAGCCCACGCTTCCTGTGAGACATCATTTTTTTTTCAGGATGATAAGGAAGGGAGAGAGAGAGAGAGAGTACATCTCCCGGACATGGCTTAGGTTATTTGTTTGTTAGCCATTAATGATTAATGAGGGAAAAGGCACATGGTCTGTGAATGGCATTCAGTAAAGTCAGATTACAGCAGGGGTAGGGGAGGAAGCTTCGGTAATATGGCCAAGATTTGCCCCGTTGTTTTAGTGTTAAACCCTGTGTGTGCACGAGTGTGTTTTGAGGTACAACATTCATCTGTATGAATGAAAGCTGACATTTGATCTGTGGTTATTTTTAAAGTTGTCCTATACCTGTTTTTTTCTTCATATCTTACAGTTATTTTGGTTGCTTCTCTCAACGGTTTGTGCACATGTGTGTGTGTGTGTGTGTGTGTGTGTGTGTGTGTGTGTGTGTGTGTGTGTGTGTGTGTGTGCACATGTGTGCGTATGTGTGTATGTGTGTGTGTGTGTGTGTGTGTATTGATCGGGCATGTGTGGTGTGTTAAGAGCTAAACTACCTCCACACAGCCCCCCTTTGTTAATTAGACCTATTGTCTGCATATCAATTGGATTAGTGCTGGGGGTTGGGGGGGGTCATAGTGGATGTGTGAGGAGCAAGTTTACCCAGGAGGAAGTGGAGGCCTTTGATCTGGGCTAATGAACTGCCAAAACCACCCCCGAGGACCACTTCCTGGGGCCAGTTGGAAGCCTGCGAGTTAGACCACCTGAAACAACATGTAGGCTTTTTTTTTTTTTTTTGTCCAAGTTCCTTACCCCCCCCCCGCCCCCACTCGCTCTGTCACACACACACACACACACACACACACACACCACCTCCATCGACACCCTCCATTCTTCCTTACTAACAAACCCATCCCCCGTTTTTCTCTAATTGAACTCCCTGATTGGCTAGGGCTGATCAATGGCCTCCTACTGGCCCCTTGTCCTCTGTGAATTTGCTAGGTCTTCGGCTTTACCTGTGCTTCTCTCTGACGCTGTGAGACAAGACAACGGATCACTTCTGTGACCTTGTATCATGACATGACTTAAAACAGCCACGGTCCAAAATCGTCACCAACATCTGTATTCAATCTAGGGGTAGTTAAGGGAATGAATTCATTGAAATTCTGTAATTTCTCGATTGGCTAGACTCACACCTCAGAGCATCCTTGGTAAAGTTATCTTGGGCTTGATATCATTAGTATAAAATGAAACTCGTATTGTGTAGATAGTGGATAGAGTCTGAGTTATTTCATTTGATCTGTCTGACAACTCAAATGTCAGGATTAAAATAAAATATTAAATATTTAAAAGACTGAAATACTCTAACCTTCATCAGAGTATTCTGTGGTCCGATGTGTCACATGTCTCACGTGTGGCATTAAAAGAAAAGAAATGTGGTTAGTTTTGATTGAATTACTTTAACAACATATCCACATACTGGATTACACACTTTTTTATGTAATTATGACACATGGAGGGTGCGTAACACAAAATCATCAGAGGTTGCCTTACAGTCACCGTCATACGAATCACAGGATGTCTTTTCAAAAAAAAAAAAAAAAAGATATGTTTCCTTCTGATGAAATGATCTATTTTTAACTCGGCCTCCGTTTCCTCTGTATTAAGTGCCCTATACAGTCAGAGAACAATCACCGCAACTCAGAGATAAACTCAGGATGAATATGTTTGCTTTGCTATTGAGCTAGAGCAGGAAATGCCCACAGTGATTGAATGAAGGGAACGGATTCTTCAGAACAACCTTAACAACCAGTGGACTGAGGAACTGCTCCCAGGACACAGCGGTTCTTTTGACTGGGCCCTGGGACAGTGTGACACAGGACACTTCCCGGCTCTGAATGGCGCCTTGATACTCTACACCTGGGACAAACGGGCTCCGGCACTGGCCCTGTGCCAGAACCAGACCAGGGACCTTTGTGAGTCTGGGTACAGAGATCCATCCAGAGAGATCCATCTCTCTCTCGGGCGCTCGTTTTCCCATACAACAGTAACCTCCATCCACACACCCCCCCCACCCCCCCACCCCCCTCCACCCTCCACCCCAAACACACAAGCCCCTTCCACCTGGTCCAGCCAAGACTCTCCTCATTTCCTTTGCTTCATTCTTAGATGTAATTGCCTGTTTCCAAATAAAAGCAAACATGAACTTGAAAGGAAGGTGGGGGGGGGGGGGGGGCAATTCCACTTTGCTGTAGCCTAAGAGGGCTCGAGACCACTGAATGCTGTCTGTTGTACATGTAAAAACATGCTCTCAGATTAATTTGGGCTCATTGTTTGCTTTATCATGCCATGGGGGTATCTGGTATCCCAATCTGCCCACTACTGGTTTCCATGTCTTTTCTCACAACGAGACACAAAGCGCCACATTCTTGGGACAAGAGGACTGGACAAGGGCTGCCTGTCAACAGCCACCATTTTGGATCTAAGCGTTTTTTCTTTCAAAGGGGGAAAAGAAAAAAAAAAAAAGAAAAGTCTTTTTCTGTGCCTACCAAGGGAAAATGACTTACACAGGAAGTGCAGAATGTGATATGATAACCATGGTGAACTATGGATATTAATGGAAAACAGGGAGGCAGAGTCGGCTGGGAAGTGAAATAGCTGACCACAACAAGGAGACCAATGGCTAGCATGTGTGCAGGAGACATTCCAGGTTTTCTTGTTTTTTGAGCTTTGCCTCCAGGGTTCCCTGTTGGTCTAAACCCATCGTTTCTGTCTGGCTTGACAGACTACGCGCTCCAGCCTCCTCGGGAAGGTTTAGAGAACACTGTACAAAGTGACAAACCCATCAAAGCGATTGGGGCGCGAATATAAAAGGGCCCTTTTTTATGATTTGCCTTCAAAGAGCAGCTGGGAGTTCAAAGTATTCCAGCGAGCATGCGACAGTGGGACGAGCCCAGAAAAGCCTGGAAAAAAAAAAGGGTTAGGGTTAGACTCACAGGGGATTTGATATCGTACCTAAAAGACATCTATATATGTCAGAAAGGTGCGAAACACTCCTTTTATCTCCAACACCATATGTGTGTGCGCTTTGAAGGATATGTCAGTTAGCAGCTAATGGTTCGGTCTGAACACTCAGAGCTCTCTGACCGTCCAACCACTTACAATTATATAAAAAAATAAAATAAAATAAAAAAAATAGTTTGTCCCTGTTGCCATCATTCATTCACTCTGTCTCATTATAAGCTAAAATAGCTCTTTAATTAGAGATGACAGCCATCACAAATAGGGTCACATCCTTCATCTTAACACACTTAGAGGAAGGAAGGAAGGAGGCACCTCAGCACTCTCCCAAGACGTTATGCAATGTGTATAGATTTCATGGTCGTTATGACTTTACCTAACTCATACCGATGGAATCAGGAATCACCAGCCAAACATACACCTTTCCTCATTGTTCTGGGCTAAACATACATTACTTTTCATGTCATTTTGTGAATGCCTTGCGTATCTGAGTTAGCGCATGACATATTTTATGTCAGGAAGTTGCATGTAAAATTGATAGTGAATTAAGCTGTTTTCACATATGCACTACGGACTATAACCGCAGAATCAGGTTAGCATTATGTCTGAAGCTGCCCTTTCACACATGCAGCACACAGCAGCAGACAGTCCGAGTCAGACGCTTTCACACATACTGGAAATGCTCCGTTTGGTTTAGGAGGGAGATGGCACCTGGGCAGAACGTGCAGGAGGCAGGATGTGACACAAAAAGTACTCTGCTAAAAATCGCAATGTTTTGTTTACAACAAATCGAAAACAGCGGACAAGGCTACCGACTTTTGTCTGACGATCTCGGCGTCGGCCCTTACCGACAGAAGTTCCCAAATCTCGTTGCCTCTCCAGTTAGACATTTTCTTAAGCGTCTTTGCGTAAATGACCCTTCTCCTTCACCCTTGGATGTTTGTATTCTTCCGGTTTCGCGCCAGTCGCAAGTTAGAAACAGCATCAACACACCCACGTGCTAGCTGTGCATACTCACTCCGGAGTATAATCGACTCACACATGGACCCAAACAAAGAGTTTGTGTGAGGGGGCTGGTAGAATAAAGCCCGTTTAGAATCCGAGTCGACTGATTCGGACATTTTTGTTCACACATACAGCCCCTCCGGTTAGAATCCTGATTATTTTAGGGTTGCAGTGCATGTGTGAAAGGGGCTTTAGAGTCATGAGTAAATAGTACTGGGCTACATCAAGGCCTCAGTGTCAATGTATCAAAGGCAAATGATTCACCCTTCCTTTCTTAGCTGTCTTTGCTATGTTGGGTACAATGTTTAAATGTCCCGTCAACAGCCTGCATGTACACTGTGATTTTCATAAAAACCTTATAGTGGACCAAACTGTTTAATGTCTGACAATTTATATAAAAAAAAATGACAGGATACATTCAGATATCTCCAGCTCACACTCTGGATTAGCTTTCTAGCCAACAGCAGCTAAGTTACCATTCAGTTGTAATGAAACATTAGGCTACTGCTGAAATTAGTTTGCATGTTTTCCTCGTGTCTGCGTGAGTTACCTCCAGTAGCTCCGGTTTCCTCCCACAGTCCAAAGACATGCAAGTCAGGCAAATTGGAGATACTGAAAAATTGCCCTTAGGTGAGAATGTGTTTGTCTGTGTGTCTGCCCTGCGATAGACTGGAGCCCTGTCAAGGGTGTTTCCCTGCCTTTCGCCCAATGAATGCTAGGATAGGCTCCAGCACCCCCCTCAACCTTAATTAGGATAAGCTGCTTAGATAATGCGTGAGTGAGTGAGTGAGTGAGTGAGTGAGTGAGTGAGTGAACGCAAACTTAAAATTCAGCCTTTAATGGCTGAGTGAAAACATGATGATGGGACAGGTTGGATTTTCAGAAGTTAAGTCTTTTAATACCACTGCTGACCCCTGCCCATGTCCCACCAGGTCCTAACACGACTGTGTTCTGAAGAAGATCATTCTGTAGCTGATGTTATAGCTTCTTTCACTGGGTAAAATGAAAAGCGGTAGTTCTTCTTCTGGTGGATATTTGCGCTATTTGATCAGCCAGCAAGAGCCAAACACCCCAAAGAAGCAAAGCGCGTGTTCACTTCTCACTCATGATAAAGCCGCCTGAGTTAAGTTTGGCCTCCAGGACGCTGACACCTCTACAAACTGATCCTCAAACCAGCTGACCTGGAAAAGGGGGGGGGGGGGGGGGGGGGGGGCTGTGTTGGTGGGTGTGGGGTGCTGACACAGAGCTTGGCTCGTGAAAAGCGTGGTCCAAAGCTGCTTTGCATCTAACTGCAGTCGCGTTACCATATGCCATAGAACAAAATAGGAAGTTACTGTTTCCACCGGCAGATATCTCCGGCCCCGGCCTGACTCAGACGCTTCAGGCAATGCCTCTGAATTCCCATAACCCCCTCGGTCTCCTTAGCAACAAGGATCTGTTTCTCTGCTTAGACTGAAGTAGGCCTCAGAGTGTTAGTGTATGCTTTGGCCTGTAATGCCAGAAGCCTCCTGTTTACAATTTTCCCTATTCCTGTTTTTAATGTTGCTCCGCAAGCAGCCACAAAAGGCCAGTTTTGTCGGACAGGAACAAGGGAGCTATTAGAAGAGAGCTAGAGGAAGGAAGGAAAGAGAAATTCGGTAAGGTTTGGGGAGGGGGGGGGGGTGGCATGGGAGATCGGGTGGCCCCCCGGGAGAATTAACCAGCTCAGCTGTTCCCTTTGGGGTAACGTAGGGGAGTATTTTTGGTACCAGGTGAAATCATTGTGAAGCCCACGTATGATGCAATTAATAAAAAAAAAAAAAGGGACGCGGGTGGGGGGGATGGGGGTAGAATTACAAAAAGAAAAACTTTATGATGTCTTGTGTCACTTTTAAGAGGCGGTGGGGGGGAAGACACAGTTCAACCCAGTCTCAATCACCAAGATGATGTCATTTTACCCCCCCCCCCCCCCCCCTTCTCTCAGATACCCACTGGGAGGTTTCCAGCAGTTACCCCTGGCAACACCACACAGTAAGTTAATACTGCTCCAGTGGACAGAAGTAGGTCCATGGGAGCCAGTTTACCCTTGCCGCACTGCAAACCGGTCAGAGCAAATGCAGTGGGGTGGGTTTGGTGGGTGCTGGGTGGAGCAAAAGAGGGAAGGTTAAAGGAAACAGAAAGAGGTACACAGAGGGCGCGTTAATTCATATTTTTTTCCCCTTTATACTAATGAGGGAAATCGCAAGGGAAACACACACTATATTTTAGATCCATGAGACGGAGATGTCAGTGAAACATTGGGCTGATATCACGTACGCATACCAGAGAGAGCTTTGTCTGTCCCCAAAGGAATAACATAATTTTTAGTGTTTGTGCGAATACGTTGCCATGGAGCCATTTGGCTGATTTTAGGTCATAAAGGATATAATCAAAGTACTTCATGTCAAAATATGTTCTGATCACATTTAAGAGCTGAGACATAACAGAGGAATAACGTGATCATCATTTTTGAAAGGGATTTAAAATAAATAAAACTTTCTTTCAGTTGATTTTGCTCAACAGTGAGTCACACAAAATGTAACTTGTGTGATTACATTTCTGTTGACATGGGAATCACTGGCAAACTATAACACGACAACAGTTAAACATCACTCTGCAGTTAGGCTCCAAAATATGAACGTTTCGTTTATTTTATTTGATATTAAACATGGTATATAAATAGTATAAACAGGTATTTACAGTTATTGCAGCATTTTGTAAAGTGTTAAAATTCCTCAGAGGACAATAATAGGTGTAGTTAGTCTGCATGTTTATGTATCTGGGTAATGGACAGACATTAAGCAGATGGTGAATGGCCCATTTTTTTTTTTTATTGGGATCCATGAGCACTTCTGTTGCAAAAATCAAGCATATAGATTCAAATGTCTGAGGTTCCCTTATCCTCTATGATATGAAAAAAACAAAAGACATTGAGGCATGTGTGTGTGTGCGTGTGTGTGCGTGTGTGTGTGCGTGTGTGTGTGTGTGTGTGTGTGTGTGTGTGTCTCCATATGGCTGCCATTTGTCTTAAGGAGCTCTGTCAGACATAACTAATACTTCATGAAAAAAGAGAAGGAGCAGAGAGCACTACCTCCACTGGGACAGGATCTCCGGAGACCTGGTGTCTATCACATCCGGGAGTTTAGCCAGAGAGAGAGAGAGAGAGAGAGAGAGAGAGAGATGGTATTTACATTTTCAAATAAAGTGTTTAGGAAATCAACTAGGGAGAGATATTGTTGAAAAATAAAAATGCCAGTACTGTCAGGTTTGACTGCACAGAGATCTCTTTTTCTCTGTGAAAATATTCAAACAAAACCACTCAGCTGAAAAGGCACTGGAGGTTTGGTCTGTCCTTGTCCTCTTTTTGAAAAATTTCTCTCTCTTTCTCTCTCTCTCTCTCTCTCTCTCTCTCCCTCCCTCTCTTTCGCCTTCTGTCTCTCTCTCTCTCTCTCTCTCTCTCTCTCTCCCTCCTTCTCTCTCTCTCTCTCTCTCTCTCTCTCTCTCCCTCCCTCCCTCCCTCTGTCTCTCTCTCTATCCTCTCTCCCTCTCCCTCTCTCTCTCTCTCTCTCTGTCTTTAAGCTGGACCCTTTCGTGAGTGCAAAGGGATGGTGATTAACATTGGCTGGAATCGCTGAGGGACATGCATTCTAAGCCCTTCCTTCCTGCTGCAAATGGAATTCTCATTAAGCCATAACTACTTTTCAAGAGCAGCATTCCAGCTCGGAAAACACAGTCCGTCCAACTCTTCAGCGCAATGATTTTCTTAGTGGCAAATTGCTAGAAAAGACAAAGAAAAAAAAAGAGAGAGAATTTCCTTTGATCTAAATCAGAAAAAAAAAGATAATGTTCGGTGATGAGTCACTGTGGTAGTCTTTGACGGGAGAGAAGTGCCAGGCACAAAGCTGTTCTTTCAGACTTGGCAGAAGTCGCTGGGTCTGACTGGAACTGTTGAATTTCCTTTTCTGTACTGTAATAACACTGAAAAAACAAAGCATCAGTCAGATTTAAGCTTAGGCTGTGAATTTGACTAACATGTCAGTTTAGATTCAGGTCAAAGTCTATTGTCTCACACAAAAACAGTGCTGAAATCCTACCCCCTTTCCTTCTTTCTTGCTTGCTTTCTCTCTCTCTCTCTCTCTCTCTCTCTCTCTCTCTCTCTTTCTTTCTTTCTTTCTTTCTTTCTAGTCGCTCTGTGCCAAGGAGCAAGCTCACTGCTGTCAGTGCCCAAAACAATTAACCTCGTTCTCTCATTTTCACCACTGATTGGATGAGGGGGTATGGACGTGCTTTGGTCTCCGTTTCTCCGCTGTGGTGAGTGCTGTAGTGCTTACCCCCCACCCCTCCCTTCCCTGCCTTTGCCCCCTTGACATGACATTCTCCTTTGAGAATCACTTTGCTCCATTTCTGCCCTTCTTCTGCTTGTGAGAGGATCACTCCATTCCTCCAACACATGACAAAATGGAGGCTAAGCCTGCAGGGAGAGAGACAAGGGTCCTGTGAGAAATGTTTAGGGTGGTTAACGCGACCGTAAGACCAAAAGTCACAGAGGACCTCCTTCATAGTATTCCTTTTGCACACATAGACACACTCATACACAAACACACACACACGCACACACACACACACACACACACACATGCACGCACATGCACGCACAGACGAATGCACGCGCACACAGGCCCACAAACAAACATGCACAGACACACACATACAGGCTTTCACACACAAGCACATGGTCACATAAATACACACAGTCACACAACATATATACACACAAACACATGGTCACGCATGAGTAGATATATACACAACATGTGTGTAGACGGTCACGCATCTATACATTTGACAAAAAAAACCCCCAGCATAACAGAGACCTTGTAACCACAGAGATTAACCATAAAACTAGTTCAGTGTATTTTCATGTGGTATCGCTTTGAATAATTCACAGTACACGTGACTGAAGCTGAGTACACTGTCAAACATTTATAAATTTCAACAGTTTTTTTTTTTTTTTAATATTTCAGTTGATAGGAGAAACTGCATGTAAGTAAAGTGTTCTACAAAAAAAAAAAAAAAAAAAAAAAAAGGCTTCACCAGAGAAATTTTGTAACTTTTTTTTCGCAGTTGGTATCCTAAAGTGTTTCGACCTTAGCATTGCTCTGGGTGTAGAGTTTCAGTTCTGTGCTGCTGCAGACGAGGGCGATTACGGTGGATGTTTTGGGGTAATGGGAGGGATAGTAAAATCCCTGTGACTTGCGTGATTGTGAGTGACCTCAGCTCTGTCAGAGTCGGAGAGGGACCCTGGCCAACCCGAAATGCCTCAGGAAAAACACGCCCAGTCGTGTTCCTACAGCGTCCCAGCCACACTCAGCACCCCTGGCCCAGCTGCCATTTCCAACTGGGAACCCAAGCTGAGCACTTCTTCAGAAAGACTCAGCATTCTTCCCAGGTGACAACATACTGTGATGGAACTGTGACATAGTCACCATTTTTGCAAAAGAAAAAAAAGAAAAAAAAAGAATCAAAATTCGTTAAATGTTTGCAGTGTTTAGAATCAAAGTGCAAAACATTATGCCGTTTTTTTTTCTTTAATTTATCATTTATCGTGTGTCACGAACGGAGCTAACAGAACGTGAGCCAAGGCTTTCATAAAGCAACGTATATGAATACATACAGTGTGTAACTTCTATATAGAGACATTTCCCGTGGGCTCCTGTATGTAACGCCAATCTCATGAACTATGAAATAGTGAATTAAAGGCCCTCCTCTGTAACAGCGCCTGGTTTTCCTCCTCTCGTCCTCTCTGTCGCTCCCTTTTCTCTCCGTCGATGGCCCGGGTCTGTGCTGACTGCTCACTTGCAGCAGGTTGGGGGGGGGGGGGGGGGGGGGGGGGGGGGGGGTGGCGCCGACCGGAGGCACGCTTCTGGACTTGTGGATGAGGCAGAAAATGCATTATGTACTGTTATGGTTGGCTGATCGCTCCCATTCAAGTCGTGAGCTGCTCACAAAGCGGACCATGACTGAATTCAAATAATGAACGGCGACCCCCCCACCCCACCCCCACCCCCCCACCCCACCCCCACCCCCTCCTCACCATCCCAT